>NC_060181.1:64570652-64743152 GCF_021184085.1 Oncorhynchus gorbuscha
GTCTAAAGGGTTTGGAGAACAAGGTGAGTACTGCAGAAGGTGTTGTCCATGAGGCAATGGGGAATGTTGAAACCAGACTACTTAATAATGTTTCAGTGCCTTTGATGGAGTTCTTGAAATCTCTGGACCTGAAAAAGTTTGAGAGGAAGCATTTTGCCCAGAACCACATATCGTCTGTATTCCTCCTTAGTGATGGTTCCATCCAGATCCTTGCAGAAAGAGCTGACATCCAGAGAGCTGAAGACACATTACATGAGGTCATCAAAGAGGAAGTCATCAAACTCACACCAGACCAAGCCCATGTGACCAATGGCGAACAATGGGCACAGTTCTTTGCCATACTTAATGGAGACCTCAAATTCACCAAGAACAACCACAATGTCAGCATCTCCGTAACACAGGAGAAGATTGGAGTCTGTGGATTCTCCAGTGTGGTGGCAGATGTGGCAGGGAAGTTGATGGGATACCTGGACAACAAGAAGCCAGAAACGGTGGATGTCTCTCTCAAATCAGTCCAGGAAGTAGAGTTTGTGGCCTCTTGCATGAACCTCTCAGAGGTCCCTGAAATCAAGGCTCTGGGCGTGACTATACTGCCATGCAAAACACTAGGATCTCCTTGTCTGAAGATCACGGCAGCGAGTGATAAAATCAAAGAGGCCGTAGATGCAGTGAAACAGCAGGTCAGTACAATTACAACTGAGAGGTACACATACTCCAAGGCCGGGGAGTCCAAAGTCCTAGAGAAAAACCAAGCGGATCTGCAGGCCAAGTTCAAGGATTTAGGGTGCAAACTCTACCTATCACCAGTGATTACCCACTGTCAGAAATACAGATACAACATTGAAGGTTGCGTCACTTTAATTGTTGGTCAGGGTAACATCTCCCAACATGCTGCAGATGCTTTGATCTGCCCTCTGAGCAGCAGTCTGTCCTTTGATACTCCGATCGCTAAGCAGTTCCTTCAGATTGGTGGGCCTGATATCAGGAAGGTGTTTGACAAGTTCCTGAAGGAGAGGCAGACTCTACAGCCAGGAGATGTGGTCTTGTCCAACCCAGGCACCCTTGGAGCTCAGCACCTCATCTATGCAGTGCTTCCAGTATGGGGGAAGGACACCTCAACTCTTAGAAATATCAATCTACAGTCGACGGTCCAGGACAGTTTACTGAAAGCAGACATCAAGAGGTGCGTCTCCATATGGATGCCAGCGATGGGGTGCGGTACCTTTGGTTTTCCCGTCACAGAGAGCTGTGCAGCAGTTATCAAGGGAGTCCTCGGTTTCATTAAACAGAAACCCCAACACCTGAGGAACATATTTGTGATAGACTCCGATGCCAAGACAGTGGGGGAGTTCCAGTCAGCCATTGAAGGAGAGGTAAGTCCGTTTCTCAACATTCCATTCGATGTTTAGTGTTCCTTTTATAATGCCACCTGGCTATATCTGTGATTAACATACCATGGCAAACCTTGCTACATGCTTAGGTTTGATTTAAGGAGGAAATGTGCAGTGTTATTGTAAATGGGGTCAAGTATTCCCGTTGAAAGTCAAACCTCTTCTTGTCCTATTTCATTCAACAGGGTTATCGTCGACAACAAATAACTAACAAAACAGCAACAGGCACAACTCCAACTGCTCCCTCTGCAGCCACTGCCCCACATAACACACATCCACTACCACCCCTAGTGGCTACGCCAGGCGCAGACATCAAAGGTTAGTTCCTTCAACCATACTTTTTGTATAATCATACCATATGGTTGAATACTGCAGGAAACCTATAGCGTGCCCTATCCTCACAAATGTATTTGTGTTTGAAGTGTTTGAAGTTTTTAGTATAAGGTTTTTCAAGATGAGTGATGAGAAGAGAAGCATTGGGCTGGATGATTATCTCACTACACCACCTTATGAAATATGCAGACAGATGGATTAAAAGTAATGTTTTCCTTGTAATTTTTCTGATAGCCAACTTTCTAGCTCTGCCCATAACTTTTGGACTTTATAGCATTCCCAGAAAGCATAGGTAATTCTTAGTTTTACACTTAAGACATCATAATACTGAATTAAGCATACATTTTAGTTACCTTTAATTTCATTAGTTATGCTCCAACATTCTCTCCATATTGTGCCAACATCAATTCTTTTTAAGTCTTGGTTCCAATAGTTTATTTATTTTTTCTGAGATTGTCAGTTGGATATGCTCTCTGCAAGGTTTTGCATATCTTACCTATCATAGGAGCATCATTTTCTGACTCAATGTCCAAAATATTTTAAATCAAATGTTGTGATATCTAACTTTTAAGTTTGAAAATATCTTCATTGGTCAGTACAAAACTAAATGTATTTCCTGTTATCAAATAATTACAGTTTCTGTGCCTTTAATTTTCCAGTTGGACCAATTTATCGGTGAATTCTGAAAAGCTATCAGAGTAATGTTCCATACAGTTTGGTATGGAACAAGGTTTGGTGTTCCTAATGTCTGGTATACTCAGCGTATATTTCGCAAGTAAAAACATTGGGTAGCGAGTTGGTACAATTCATCGTCTAGAAGGTTAAAACCACCCTCAGGCTTGAGCAGGCTTGAGCCTGTTTCTTATGCTGAGGTCTATAAAGCATTGAAAGCAATAGACACTAAAATGTCTGCAGGTCCAGACAACCTGGATCCCTACCTCTTAATAATAGCAGCTGGTGTTATTACTGAAGTTTATGAATCCCTAGTGAACTCAGTTAAAAAAACTTCTTCATTAAAAATAACATACTGAGCAGAGTTCAGTCTGGCTTTAGAGCAAATTACATCATTAATGCACTTAATAAAAAGCAACATTGCGCTGCTCTGTTTGTTGATTTATCAAAGGCATTTCATTTAGTTGACCATAAATTGTTGCTAGGATGACTCAGTAACATTGGTCTCAGTGAAGGGGCAGTAAATTGGTTTAGGAACTATTTTTCTGACAGAACACAATGTGTACATACTGACAATCACAAGTCTAGCTTTCTTGAGATGAATAAAGGTGTTCCCCAGGGTTCCATTTTAGCTCCTGTGTCCTCAATTTCTATTAATGATTTGGGAAATGGGATGCAACCAGCAAAGTTACATCTAAATGTAGATGATACAGTCATATACTCATGTTCTCCTTCCCTGGTTCAGGTTGTTCAAGAGCTCCAGACTGCTTTTCAGTCTCTGCGGTCCTCCCTTTGTGGTCTCAAACTGGTCTTGAATGTACAAGAAACCAAATTCATGACCTTTACCAGAGCTCGAACTCGGCCAGAGAAGGTTAGCATTGTCACATCTGGTGGCTTATCCATTGAAAGAGTGTCATCCTACAAATACCTAGGTATATGATTGGACGACAAGTTGTCCTTTAATGTTCATTTCGATAATCTTGTGAGGAAGCTTCAATTGAAATTAGGTCTTTATTTTCGTAATAAGGCTTGCTTCCCGCTTATGGCTAGAAAGAAGCTTGTTCAGGCCATTTTTCTCTTTGTAATTGATTACGGTGACTTGTTGTATATGCGTGCAACCTCCTCCGTCTTACAGAGACTGGATTCTGTTTCTCATGCATCCTTGCACTTTATTACAAATGCCAAGTCACTCACCCACCATTGCACCTTGTACCGAATGGTAGGTTGGACCTCACTTTATATGCGCAGGAAGCTACATTTGTATGTGTTCATCTACAAAGCCCTTTTGGGTAAACTCCCTCTTTACCTCTGCAGTCTGGTTCCTTTCACCACCAGCAGTTACCATACCCGTTCTGTAAGGTAAAGTCCCCAGGACATTCACAGTATTAGGCAAGACTGCCTTCTCTTCTTGTACACCAGATGCATGGAATAGTCTACAATCCATGCTTCATCTAGATATGTTAGTGCCACTGAATGAATTTAAAATATTGATGGGAGACTCTTACGGAGGAGTGGAAATGCTTTTTTAGGCTGGATAATGTTGTGTGTTTTAATTCTGTAATGTATTGATTGTTGCTGCGTACTTTTTGAAGAATGTCTTCGGTGGGGTAATTGTTCCATTTGAATTAGATCTGCTTTCTTAATTTTTCTTCTATTAACAGTGATTATTAGTGGAGTGTCAGTGTTCCTGAAGAAGGGAGACATCACAAAAGAGACAGTGGATGTCATCGTGAATTCCAACAACCATCATCTGAATCTTAATTCTGGCAAGTGTGTTTAATTGTTTTTAATGACATGTTCGCACAGTTTGTTTTCAGTTTGGTTTCATTTGACGGTGTACGGTAAGTCTCTAACTTATCTCAACAGGTGTGTCTGGAGCCATCCTAAAGGCAGCTGGGAAATCAGTAGTGGATGAATGCAGAAGAATGGTACAATCACTTGGTAAGGCATACTTTTTTATTCAACCTTAATTTATCCAGGAAGTCCCATTTACAAGAGGACTAAGTCAAGCGATAATACTTGATATGATAAGATTAGGTTATAAAATCAATATTTCCAGAAATAATATAGTATTCAGCTTGCTACCAGACCATTAGTGTTGAACCTTAATCACAGAATACTGATTTGTTTTGTCCCAATTTCCCCAGGTGTCCTGAAGGACAATGATGTTGTGTTCTCATGTGGTGGGAAACTGAACTGTAAGACCATAGCTCAGATAGTTGGGCCCAAGAATGCTGCAAATATCACTACCTCCATAGAGAATGTCCTTAATCTGTGTGAGCACAGGAAGGCAGTCACAATGTCCATCCCTACTATTGGCACAGGTGATTCAACTGAAATATATAATAAAACTAGATGTTCCATTCCAGTGTCACTTGTACTGATTAATCAATCAATTTATTTGTTTCAATTGATCTATTTCTCACTTTGGATGCTGATGCCTTGTGCTTCAGGGAAAGGTGGCATTGAGCCCAAAGATTCCATCAAGGCCATACTAAAAGGACTGGAGAGTCACATATCACAGATGCCTTCATCCAGCATCAAAATCATCTTCATAGTGGCCTTTGAGCAAAAGATCTTTGACCTCTTGAGAGATTACTTTAACGAAAGGAACCTGGGCCCACACAAAATCGAGCAGGTAGATTTAATTCACCTAAGGCTCATTTGAAAATGTTTTGTTGATGAGTGTGATGACTAGAGGTTATGGGTTTTATTTAGGCAAATGCTGCATCACCATCTACACCTTCTCAGTCCAGTCTTCCCCCAAATCAAGGTCTGACTTTGATACTTTGTTTGAATTTGAAATTAATTCATATTTGTTTACATTTTAAATGAATTCACAGTGTCCCATTTTAAAATGTGCATTGGTATCGTTATCACAATATGTGTGGGTGAAATGTTGACCTTTTCCCTCCCCTAGTTAAAATCCATGGTGTCAGAATTGAAGTGAGGAGAGGCGACATCACTCAAGAAACTGTCAGAGGTATCGTGAATACCACCAACTCAAGAATCAGCTTAACAAAAGGTCTGTATACTGAAAAAAAACGGCATAAAATGTTACATTGTTAGCGCACTCCGGGAAAACATGATTTATTCTATTAATAGAACTTTCTTCCTACCTACTGGATACAACCTCATTTGAAACATGTTCTCTTCAGGAGTTAGTGCTGCGATCCTCAAAGCAGCTGGGAGCGCAGTTGACCAGGAGTGCAGAGCCATCTGTGAGTGTCTCTCATCTAAGGAGAAATGTAACCTGTGGTGTATCGCAGCCATTCAGTCTGACTCTTTTCTCTCGCTCGGTCTCTCTGCCGCGTGTCATCTGCTTTATTTCTCCAGGCCCTCTGAGGGCTGATGCAGCAGGGGTGACCAGTGGAGGGGCCCTGCAGTGTGACTTCATCCTCCACATGCTGGGGCCCCACTCTGTGGCTGACACTACACTACGAGTCACCAAGGTGCTGAAGTGCTGTGAGGACAAACAGATCACAACCGTGTCTTTCCCTGCTGTGGGCACTGGTAGGCGATGGTTTATTAGTGGTTCAGTGTTATTACAGGTTATTATAAACAGTTGTAGGCTCCAAACATGCAGTAATTTAAATTGTTGAGTTATCCACAGCTATTGTCCTATTTTTCAGCTACAGCTAATGCAGTGATGAAAAAAAATAAAAACGTTCTCATTGTAGGAGGTGGCGGCCTTAATGGTGCCGACTCCATTGGTGCCATCCTCCAGGGCATCCAGGATCATCTATCACAGTGCCTCGTTCCTACCATCATCAAACTGATCTACATTGTCATCTACGAGGACAAGGTCCTGCAGGAGTGTCAGCTGGGGCTCAACCAGTGGAAGACTAGACAGATGGTATGATAAAGCTAGAATCCTTAATTGAAACAATAACAAAGCCCCTGTTTCGCTAAAAAGCTAAGGGGTGGGGCTGGAGAACCACTCTCAGATCTATAGACAGAGCTATGGATGCAAGGACTGGCCATCCATGATTCAAATGATAGTTTTAAACATGTTTTGAGGATAGTGTTTGTTTATGTTGTTTCTAAACATTGGAGTAAAACAAGCTTATAATTTGGGTTCTGGTGGGGTACAACATTTCAACTAAGCTCATGATGCATTTATAAGTTATATTCTTCAAGAATCAATGGGTACATATCATTCATTTTATAAGTCCAAAAATGTATGTAGCGAAGGATTCTAGCTTTAAAGAAATATTGAACATGTACTAACTTTGTAATAATTATGTCATAACTGCCATTGTTAATAGAACTTAACTTCAGGCATACTGTGGATGTACACTTAGTGTGCAAAACATTAGGAACACCTGCTCTTTCCATGACAGACTGACCAGGTGGATCCATGTGAAAGCAATGAACCCTTACTGATGTCACATGTTAAATCCACTTCAATCAGTGTAGATGAAGGGGAGAAGACCGGTTAAAGAAGGATTTTTAAGCCTTGAGACAATTGTGACATGGATTGTGTATGTGTGCCATTCAGAGGGTGAATGGGCAAGACAAAGATTTGAAGTGTCTTTTAATAGGGTATGGTAGTAGGTGCCAGGCGCACCGGTTTGAGTGTGTCGAGAACTGCAACACTGCTGAGTTTTTCGTGCTCAACAGTTTCCTGTGTGTGTATCAAGAATGGTCCACCACCCAAAGGACATCCAACTAATTTGACACAACTGTGGGAAGCATTGCAGTCAACATGGGCCAGCATCCCTGTGGAACGCTTTCCACGGGGATGGGGGGTGCAACTAAATATTAGGAATGGGTTCCTAATGTTTTGTACACTCGGTGTACATTACTGTGTATAGTTATTGTTTTTAAACCCATTCTTTAGATTCTCAACCAGGATAAAGATGATCTTTGTAGTGATAATGATTATGGAGACAGTGACTCTGAGGATGATATTTATGATGATGACACCAGCTCTGGGGAAGGAGAGGGCAGCAGTGGCCAGACAGGTTTGTACAGTTCCAATGTATTACGGCACGTGATGTTATGCGACAGTTGATGTCTGCTACTTATTCTTCCTCTGTAACCTTTTCCCTTTATCCAGGAAACACCATTGAAGCAGTAATTGGGCCAGTGAAGGTCAAGGTGGTATGTGGGGACATCACTAAGGAGAAAACTGACGCCATCGTCAGCAGTACAAACTCAAGCCTCGATCTCAACTCAGGCAAGATCCCTATTCCAACTTTCAGATCAGCTGAACATATCTGATATTCTTTCATCAGAAAGGTCTTCAAGTGAAGATATTTACACTCATGTTGTTCCTCACTGTGTAGGTGTTTCAGGAGCCATTCTAAAAGCTGCTGGACAGTCGGTTGCGGACGAGTGCAAAGCTTTAGGCATGAGTCTTCCATTTCTTCCATAAATACAAACAAAGTAAACGAGAATTGAAATATGGGTAGCTGGGATAAAAAAAAAGTGGTGTTTGTGTAAGAAGTTAGACATGCTAATGCCTTTCTTTTCTGACCCCAGGGACCCAACCCAATGATGGTGTTGTCATGACCAAACCCGGAAACATCCAGGCCAAGCACATCATTCACATGGTGGGCCAGACCAAGGAAGAGGAGATCACCAGCTCCATGCTCAAGGTGTTGAAGATGTGTGAAGACAATAAAATCCAGTCGGTCTCCATCCCAGCACTTGGAACAGGTAGGCGTAATAACATTGTAGTATCATTGTTAAAAAACGAAAAGTGGCATTTATTATTTGCTTTGCATGTACTGTAATGATAAAGAAATACAGGCACCAAAAACACAAATGTTTATGCTCCTGTACAGGTGCTGGTAACTTGGGAGCAGTGGAGGTTGGGAATGCAATGTTGCACGCAATAACTGAGCTACAGAAAACCATCGGAAACCCATCAGTTAAAACGATTCACATTGTTATATTCCAAACCAAGATGATGAAGGACTTTGATGAGGTTATGAAAAGGTTCAAAAAGGTGACACCCAAGACTGCTGGTTAGTAGTAACCTAATCGTCATCAGAAATATGACTATATAAGCCTTTAAAATAGTTTCTTCACAAGTGCTTAAGCCTTTCCAAGTGATTCATATTTTCCACAAGTATTACTATGCATGTTTCTCATGTATTATTTCTGTATTTATTTACTTCTACAACAGCCAAAAACGGTCCAAAAACGGTCCAACAAACCACACCAGCCCAGCCTCCTCCTACCAAACCAGCCTTGTGTTTGGCCAGCGCCACAGCAGCGGTGGTCTTCCCCAGTATGGAGGCTGAGGTGTACGGGTCCTCCCCTGCCAGCCTGGCTCAGGTGAAGAAACTTCTGGACGAGCTGGTCTCAGAGGAGTGTGTTAGCCAGGACCTGCCCTCCAGCCACTTGCACCTGCTGCTGGAGCCGCAGAAACAGGCCATCGTGGCCCTGAGCCAGAATAACCAGGTCCGTGTCCTGGTAGCATCCTCAAACAAAGTCACTGTCTCTGGGAAGAAAGACAACGTTTTTTCCGCTGTCCTCCAGATTAGGGACTATCTGCTGGGGGCGAGGGACAGGGATAACCGGGAGGGAGAGGAGAAGAGGATGAGGGAGACGGTGCGCTGGGAGGCCGGGGAGGGAGAGGTCTGGGGAGAGCTGGATCAGAGTCTCAGCTATGACCTCGAGCTGGCCTGCCACAGGAAAGACAAGAGTTTTAAATATAACCACCAGGGGGAGACATTCACTGTTGATCTGAGCCGAATGCAGCAGACTGACAGCAAAGGAACCATCACCAGGGTCAAAAGGAGCCTTGTGGCAGATTCTGACACAGGTAATACCTTGGTTATATGTTTAGGAAAAAGCTTTATAGTCAAGCATCATTTATAGTTCATACAAATGTATAGTTTATCAAAACTGTATAATACAGAACATCAAAAGAATATGAATTGAAATAATAAAAATGTATTTGATAATAACTAATTGATCCTGAGTTTTTACATTGATGATCTGTTCAATGGTTTCCTCTGTGCTTCTGTTTTTCAGCTGTCATTCAGTTCCCACGGAGCTGGACCAGAATGGACGGCAAGGATCTGGAGATAGTCACACTGGCTCCTAACTCAGGGGAGTACCAGAGCATAGAGAAGGAATTTGTTGCAACCTCCAAGAAACCAAATACTAAAACACAATCAACCGTTCAGATTGTCCAGGTAAATGAACTATTACTGATATGATATACACTGAACAAAAGTATAAACGCAACATGCAACAATTTCAAAGATTTTGCTGAGTTACAGGTCATATAAGGTAATCAGTCAATTGAAATAAATAAATGAGGCCCTAATCTATGGAATACAGATACCTTGTTGGTCACAGATACCTTTTGAAAAAGGTAGGGGGGTGGATCAAACAAAGCAGTCAGGATCTGGTGTCACCACCATTTGCCAGAAGCAGTGCGACACATCTTCACATACAGTTGATCAGGCTGTTGATCGTGGCCTGTGGAATGTTGTCCTAATCCTCTTCAATGGCTGTGCGAAGAAGCTGGATATTGGCAGGAACTGGAACACGCTGTCGTACATGTCAATCCGGAGCATCCAAAACATGCTCAATGGGTGACATGTCTGGGGGGTATGCAGGTCATTTAAGAACTAGGACATTTTTAGCTTCCTGGAATTGTGTACAGATCCTTGCGACATGGGACCGTGCATTATCATGCTGAAACATGAGGTGATGGCAGCGGATGAATGGCACGACAATGGGCCTCAGGATCTCGTCACGGAATCTCTGCATTCAAATTGCCATGGATAAAATGTAATAGTGTTTGTTTTCCATAGCTTATGCCTCACCATACCATAACCCCACCATGGGGCACTCTGTTCACAACGTTGACATCAGCAAACTGCTCACCAACACCACGCCATACACGCTATCTGCCGGGTACAGTTGAAATCTGGATTAAATCAGTGAAGAGCACACTTCTCCAGCGTGCCAGTGGCCATCGAAGGTGAGCATTTGCACAATGAAGCCGGTTACGACGCCGAACTGCAGTCCGGTCAAGACCCTGTTGAGGACTACAAGCACGCAGATGAGCTTCCCTGAGAGGATTTTTGACCGTTTGCAAAACCCACAGTTTCATCAGCTGTCCGGGTGGCTGTTCTCAGACGATCCCGCAGGTGAAAAAGACAGATGTGGAGGTCCTGGCTGGGCTGGCGTAGTTACACATGGTCTGCGGTTGTGAGGCCCTTTGTACTTACTGCCAAATTCTCTCAAATGGTGTTGGAGGCGGCTTATGATAGAGAAATTAACATTCAATTATTAGGCAACGGCTCTGGTGGATGTTCCTGCAGTCAGCATGCCAATTGTACGCTCCCTCAAAACTTGAGACATCGGTGACATAGTGTTGTGTGACAAAACTGCACATTTTAGAGTGGCCTTTTATTGTTCCAAGCACAAGGTGCACCTTTGTAATGATCATGTTGTTTAATCAGCTTCTTGATATGCCACACATGTCAGATTCATGGAAAATCTTGGCAAAGAACAAATAAAATTTGTGTACAACATTTTAGAGGAATAAGCTTTTTGTGTGTATGGAACATTTCTGGGATCTTATATTTCACCTCATGAAACGCGACCAACACTATACATATTGCTTTTATATTTGTGTTCAGTGTAGATTCTATACAACCAGGAGAGGAATGTAGTGCTTGTATCACTGACAATATCTATAATGCTTTATTTACAGATCCAGAGGATTCAGAGCAAGGACCAGTGGCAGAGGTACGCAGTGAAGAAACAGGCATTGGATAAGAAGTATCCTAAAATCAAGAATGAGCTGAACCTTTACCATGGCACCACCAAAGACATCTGTCAGAAAATCAATGCCTGTGGTTTCAATAGGAGCTTCTGTGGGAGAAACGGTAAAGAACATTCTTTATCAACTCATACACTGTCCTCTCCATTATCATAACAGTAATGCTCTGTAGAGCTTAATCAAACAAATATTCAAACAAATGATCACTTAAACTGTCTCGTCATTATAGATTCCTGTAGTGAACCCCTCCATTTAATTTAATTTTTAACTTCTTGAAACTTTCTTGAATCATTCGGTTTCTCGAATCTTTTGGATTTTCTTTGGTTTCAGCTACTGTTTACGGGGATGGGACCTACTTTGCCAAAGAGACGTGGTACTCGTGCCAGGATGCCTACTCCAACCCAGACGCCAGTGGGCTAAAGTACATGTACCGTGCCAGGGTGCTAGTGGGTAATCCCTGCCTAGGGGTGGGGGGCATGAAGGAGCCAAACCCTCTGAACCCTACTGATCTCCATCAGGGCCTGCATGACTGTGCTGTCAATGACCTGCAGAATCCCTTTATCTATGTGGTGTTCTGTGATGCAGGGGCCTACCCCGACTACCTCATCAGCTTCAAGACTGTCTGAGAGAGACAGTGAGGTGCCTGTTGGCCTTCTTTTTTTTTTTAAGAATACAGAACTGAAACGCCAGTACTGCAAAATGTAACATTTGCACTCTATAAACTGTAGAAACTACACTATATATACAAAAGTATGTGGACATCCCTTGAAATTAGTAGATTTGCTCTTTCAGCCTCACCCATTGCTGACAGTTGTATAAAATCGAGAACACCGCCATGCAATCTCCATAGACAAACATTGGCAGTAGAATGGCTTTATTCAAGAGCTCAGTGACTTTCAATGTGGCACCGTCATAGGATGCCACCTTTCCAACAAGTCAGTTAGTCACATTGCTGCCCTGCTAGAGCTGTTCCGGTCAACTGTTAGTGCTGCTTATTGTGAAGTGAAAACTAGGAGGAACAACGGCTCAGCCGCCAAACAATCAAGGCCAAACGAGTTGGCAGAACGGGACCACCGAGCACTGAAGCGCGTAGCACACAAAAATAGTCTGTCCTTGGTAGCAACACTCACTACCGAGTTCCAAACTGCATTTGGAAGCAATGTCAGCACAATAACTGTTTGTCGGGAGCTTCATGAAATGGGTTTCCATGGCCGCACACAAGCCTAAGATCACCATGCTCAATGCCAAGCATCAGCTGGAGTGGTGTTAAGCTCGCCGCCATTGGTCTCTGGAGCAGTGGAAATGCATTATCTGGAGTGATGAATCACGCTTCACCAACTAGCAGTCCGATGGACGAATCTGGGTTTGGCGGATGCCAGGAGAATGCTACCTGCCCCAATGCATAGTGACAACTGTAAAGTTTGGTGGAGGAGAAATAATGGTCTGGGGCTTTTTTTATGCTAGGCTAAGCCCCTTTGTTACAGTTAAGGGAAATCTTAACGCTACAGCATACAATGACATTTTAGACGATTCTATACTTCCAACTTTGTGGCAACAGTTTGGGGAAGGCCATTTCCTTTTTCTGCATGACAATGCCCCTGTGCACAAAGTGAGGTCCATACAGCAATGGCTTGTTGAGATCGGTGTGGAAGCACTTGACTGGCCTGAACAGAGCCCTGACCTCAACTCCATTGAACACGTTTGGGATGAATTGGAACGTGACTGCGAGCCAAGCCTAATTGCCCAACATCAGTGCCTGACCACACTAATGCTCTTTTGGCTGAATGGAAGCAAGTCCCTGCAGCAATATCCCAACGTCTAGTGGAAATCCTTCCCAGAAGAGTGGAGGCTGTTATAGCAGCAAGGGATGACCAACTCCATATTAATGCCCAGTGTTGTCTTACTCAAGACCTGTCTCAGTCTTGAGTCCGGTCTGGAGATCACATGTTGAGTGTCTTGGTCTTGTCTCAGACAGTGAGGACCAGTCATTTCTTCTCCAGACCAGAACAATGTTTGCAGTCAGAGTGCAGTATAACTCCAGTATACTGCATCCAAAATGTAAGAAATTTACTGCAGTAATTTTGCAGTGTGACTGCAGTTACAGTGCAGTATAACTGCAGTAATTCTGCAATTACTGTGTCCGAAATACCAGTCGACTGCAGTTTCAAAACTGCTATCTTTTTTTGTAAGGGGAGTAAAAAGCTCATGATTAGCTTCCATTCAGTCAGCACATAAAACCCAATCGCCAGGCCAAATATATACACACCTTTCTTGAAACTTTAAATATCTTAACATCATATATTATAGACATAATATATAATATAATATAATATATAATAATATATGCCATTTAGCAGACGCTTTTATCAGTGGTGAACTTTTTGGCAGGCCTTCAGTGTGTGACCAATTTGTGATTCTGAAAGCCTAGCAACCGTAATAACAGCACATTCATGTAGGAGAGTGCACTTTTTGTAAAACACTAAGGATCAGTAGTGTAGTGGAGGGTATACACAGGTATAAACCATATAACCACCTCTTGTAGAGGAGGTACGATTTATCAATTATATAGTACAATAGAGAAATCATGCACAAAGTAGACTACACAATCGCAAAGCAGTGAAATAAATGAACATGCGTGCAGCTCATATAGCCTAGTTTCAGCGGAATATCATCTGCAGGCAGAAGTGTGCAGCTGGCCACTTGCGCAATGTAGCCGCTTACGGGTATTCTTCAACATAAATGCGTAAAACTACGTCACGATGCTGTAGACACCTTGGGGAATAGAAAAGGTAATCTGGTTGATAGCCCATTCACTGCTCAATAGGGACGCATTGGAACGCAGAGCTTTCAAAAGGTGAGTCACTTCCGGAATGGATTTTTCTCAGGCTTTCGTCTGCAATATTAGTTCTTATATACTCACAGACAATATTTTTACAGTTTTGGAAATTTGAGTGTTTTCTATCCTAAGCTGTCAATTATATGCACATTCTAGCATCTTGTCCTGACAAAATATCCCGTTTAATATGGGAACGTTATTTTTCCAAAAATGAAAATACTGCCCCCTAGTCACAACAGGATATTATAATTAAGGTCCTTGTGTAATTGTAGTGTGATTATTGTACCCCCTAGCACGGTTGTCCATTGTTTGTCATCTATGTATGCTCGTGTTCCCTCATGTGCTTTATGTATTGATTTGTTGTTGTTAATAATAAAAATATATTTAAAAAAAGGCTTGATCTGAAAACGTAGTCGGAGGCGCCGTAAGGAGTGTGTGACGCAATTGTGGAGCCTCCAGAGTTATGCCGAGGCCAAATTGAACTTTGTACTTCATCGCCGTGCTCCTCCCAAATGTATCAATGCGGAAAGCTCCTTATAGCTCCACATTGATATGATTGGTTGACGGTAGGTGGGGCGGGAGGTCCTGTATAAACACAAACTCACTTCCCTTGACAACAGCTCTGCTACGTGAAGCAGAACATGTAGGAATGCCCCATAAGTGCTAGAAACTCTGGAAGTAAAATGTGTATTCTGACCTTGAATTTAATTTAAGTATGAAGAATAGCATGCTGTTCACCCCGCCGTTCGTTCGAAGGGGAGATCTAAGAAATGAAGGTGTGGCAGAGGTGTGTCTACAGATACCGTATTCTGACCTAGACTTCATTCCCTAATAATTCCACCACCTTTACAAGGAAACCATGAATAAATGCTATCCAACCTACCAGTTCCAAGTGGGAAAAACATTACTTTTTATATATTTATTATAGAAATAACAGCATTCTCCATGCACTGTAATTTCTGAATGTGTAAGAGCTATTGATAAGAGCTAGGTAAATGAGTAATCCTTTTGGAGAAGGGGATTGTAAATACACATAGCAATTGTTTTAGGTGATTTTTCCTTATGATCCCTGGTGAGTGGAGAGGATTGTGAAACCAGCCATATGAAGGCAAACTGAAAATCATATCAACATGACATGTATTGTGGACCCTTTTCCACTGTGAAATAGGCTATATATTGCTGCACCATTACTCAGATTTGTTTTGTGTATCAATATATTTAGTGCGTAAAGGCTCTCCAGGTTGTTTTATGATTCATACTTTCCTAACCCTAAAATGTGCCTAAATAATCTACAAGATTGGAGTATGTTTAATTCTACCAATTGGCGCTGAAATGGAGACGAAGGTGCATTTGCGTCACACACTCCTTACGGCGCCTCCGACTACGTTTTCAGATCAAGCCTTTTTTTAAATATATATATTTAAATATAAAAATATTGTGTTTATACAGGACCTCCCGCCCCACCTACCGTCAACCAATCATATCAATGTGGAGCTATAAGGAGCTTTCCGCATTGATACATTTGGGAGGAGCACGGCGATGAAGTACAAAGTTCAATTTGGCCTCGGCATAACTCTGGAGGCTCCACAATTGCGTCACACACTCCTTACGGCGCCTCCGACTACGTTTTCAGATCAAGCCTTTTTTTTAAATATATTTTTATTATTAACAACAACAAATCAATACATAAAGCACATGAGGGAACACGAGCATACATAGATGACAAACAATGGACAACCGTGCTAGGGGGTACAATAATCACACTACAATTACAAAATGACCTTAATTATAATATCCTGTTGTGACTACGGGGCAGTATTTTCATTTTTGGAAAAATAACGTTCCCATATTAAACGGGACATTTTGTAAATGTAATGTAAATGTAAACTTATTCCACGTTTTGTTACAGCCTGAATTCAACATTTCTTAACTCTTATTTTTCTCAGTCATCGATACACAATACCCCATAATGACAGTGAAAACATGTTTAGTGATTTTTGCAAATGTATTAAACTAAATACAGAAATCTCATTTAAATAACTATTCACACCCCTTTTTGAAGGTGCATAATGGGCTTTGCAGGCGTGGGTCCCTTGTGCACGCATACATGGAATTCAACTGTTGAACCCTCCTACTTCCCGGCCCACAGATTTGCTCATGGAGTTTATTACATTTATCTTAAGCCATCCCTTTAAATATGGTATACCTTTAATTAGATGTTTGTCGACAGACTAGAATACATTGAAGGGGTTCAGAAAATAGGGATCAATGAAAGAATGCCATCTAAGTCTAGGGGTATGTGCATTTGGGAAGTATTCAGACTCCCTTGACCTTTTACACTTTTTTACATTACAGCCTTATTCTAAAATGTATTAAATTGTTTTTCTTTCATCAATCTACACACAACCCATAATGACAAAGCAAAAAAAAAACATTTTACTGTAGCAAATGTATTATAAACTCACAAGTATTCAGACCCTTTACTCAGTACTTTGTTGAACCTTTGGTATCACACTGCAAGCTTGGCACACTTGTATTTGGGGAGTTTCTCGCAGATCCTCTCAAGCTCTGTTAAGTTGGTTGGGGAGCGTCGCTGCACAGCTATTTTCAGGTCTCTCCGGAGATGTTAGATCGGTTTCAATTCCGGGCTCTGGCAGGACCACTCAAGGACAATCAGAGACTTGTCCCAAAGCCACTTCTGTGTTGTGTGCTTGGGGTTTTAGTCCTGTTGGAAGGTGAACCTTCTCCCCAGTCTGAGGTCCTGAGTAGGATTTCATCAAGGACCTCCCTGTACTTTGCTCTGATCACCTTTCCCTCGATCCTGACTCATCTCCCACTCCCTGCCGCTGAATAATATTTCCACACATGAGAATGCCACCACCATGCTTCACCGTAGGGATGGTGCCAGGTTTCCTCCAGACATGACGCTTGGCATTCAGGCCAGAGTTCAATCTTAGTTTCATCAGAGCAGAGAATGTTGTTTCTGAGAGTCTTTAGGTGCCTTTTACTGAGGAGTAGCTTCTGTCTGGCCACTAACAGGATGCACCTGAGCTCAAGTTCAAGTCTCAGAGCAAAGGGTCTGAATACTTATGTAAATAAGATTTCATTTCTGTACATTGGCAAACATTTCTAAAACCTGTTTCTGCTTCGTCATTATGGGGTGTTGTGTGTAGATAATTGTTATCTATTCAATTTTTTCTTAATGCACTGCAGGAGTACTTACTAATGTACAAGCAACAAAGATCTTTGGTTCACTGTGATATCACTGCATGACAAAAGACCTGGCTTCCACTTAAGGCACAAAATCACAAAGGTATAGAGCCAGCCAAATGCTTGTTTATTGAAAAACATGTATTTTTATTCCCATAGTTAAATGAGAGCGGTACAGTGGTTTCCCATGTTCAACTAGTAGTAGAAACAACTCATTCTACTGCCGAAGGAGGCAGTTTATGCCAAGGGGGCCACAGCCTTGGTATAAAAACACACAGCTACACACAGCCCCTTCTACCAGACCAGAGAGAGCCCTCATACATTTTCATTAAGTAGAGTTTTGTCATCTGGGTTACTGACTGTTAAAGAAAACACAAAAAGGTTGTTAATAATGCAGCTGTCAACATATCCTTAAGACAAGGACTTCAATCAACACGTCAGTCTCAACCCTTCAACACAGTAGACATGTTTAGAATACTGAAGGAACCCCTGGCCAGTCGTATTCTAAGAGGCTGAATTAATCAAATAACAGTTTCAACACAAATCATGTATGTTCCAAGCCCAACGGTCAGGAGGTTAACTTGATTACATCTACCCATGCAAGGGAGGAGCAGAGTACAGGCTTGGACAGGAGAAACAAACATCATAGCCCTAATATCAGCATTATCCTCCGTTAGACCCACTGACACGCACTCAGGAAACTCACCAGGTCAGATAGGGAGGACAGAGTGAGACAGTGTTATTGTACTACATCTGCTGGGTAGAGTTGCCGTTCCATGTGTTATTCTCATCCTCACTGTCCTCGTGATTCCGTAGCCTGTGGATTTTTCCGTCTTGTTTGAAGTCTGCTGGTTGCTTCTCCAGTGTGCGTTTGCGAAGGGTTTCTCTGAGAAAGTGGAAATGGATGTGAAATAACCCAACTAGGCCTTAAAAATGTTTTATTGGTATGTAACTATTATGAAAGCTGTATTGTCAAATTTGTATTTAAAACGCCACTTTAAACATGTACATGACACTGCAACAAAATTTCCCCATGGGGACAATAAAGTCAGTAAGTAAGTAGGCTTTAGAGCACCTAGCCACACTGCTCAATCAAACCCCTAGATTCATTCTCCAAATTCTTTGCACTCTGGTTACAACAAATCATGTTAAATGTGTCTGTTATGAGCCCTGACAACAATTAACCTGGACCAGTAGACCAGCTTAGCCATTCAATTACATTGTAACAATCTGGCAACGTTGTGTTACTAACTCCTAACCATAATGTATCACAACAATCTCAGCTACTCTTAAAAATATGCCTGTACACCATGAGTACATAGAATACTCTGCTGGATGGGGCCTCACCTCTTTGGTTCACCAGATGAGGATGAGGAGCCAGAGGCAGTGTTGGGCCGCTGGGCTGGGCCTCTGGGGCCTGCTGCTCCAGGGATAGGGGGGCTGGTGAAGAGGAAGCCACTCAGGAACCTCCACACAGCCAGCAGAGGGTAGAGGATGGTACCCAGTACAGCCCAGATACCCCCTCCAGAGGTCGACTGGACTACCATGTTGCTTGGCCGTCCCGTTTGCTGGAAGGATTTAGAAGAAGATAAACACTATTCTCAATGCCATCATTCTACTGGGGAAACCACAGAAAACGATGGGAAAACAAGCAAAAAGTCCCCAAAACAAACATTGGGAGCTAGATAACACTTGGAAAGTATTCAGACCCCTTCCCCACATTTTGTTATGCTACAGCCTTATTCTGAAATAGATTAAATTACTTTCTTCCCCTCAAATCTACACACAATACCCCATAATGACAACGCGCGAAAACAGGTTTAGACATTTTTGCAAAAAATAAAAATAATTTACATAAGTATCGAGACCCGTTGCTATGTATGAGACTTGAAATTGAGCTCAGGTGCATCCCGTTTCCATTGATCATCCTTGACATGTTTCTGCAAATTGATTGGAGTCCACCTGTGGTAAATTCAATTGATTGGACATGATCTGGAAAGGCATTACACCTGTCTATATAAAGTCCCACAGTTGACAATGCATGTCAGAGCAAAAAAGCTAGAGCTCCGAGACAGGATTGTGTCAAGGCACAGATCTGGGGAAGGGTACCAAACAATGTCTGCAGCATTGAAGGTCCCCATCATTCTTAAATGGAAGTTGTGAACTTCCTAGAGCTGGCCACCCGGCCAAAACTGAGCAATAGGGGAAGAATGGCCTTGGTCAGGGAGGTGACCAAGAACACAATGGTCACTCTGACAAAGCTTGAGAGTTCCTCTGTGGAGATGGTTGTCCTTCAGGAAGTTTCTCCCATCTCTGCAGCACTCCACCAATCAGGCTTTTATGGTAGTGGCCAGGCAGAAGCCACTCCTCACTAAAAGGCACGACAGCCCACTTGGAGTTTGCCAAAGGCACCTAAAGGACTCTCCGACCATGAGAAACAAGATTCTCTGGTCTGATGAAACAAGGCTGGAACTCTTTGGCCTGAATGCCAAGCGTCACATCTGGAGGAAACCTGGCACCATCCCTACGGTGAAGCATGGTGGTGGCAGCATCATGCTGTGGGGATGTTTTTCAGCGGCAGGGAATGTGAGTATAATCAGGATCGAGGGAAAGATGAACGGAGCAAAGTACAGAGAGATCATTGATGAAAACCTGCTCCAGAGCACTCAGGACCTCAGACTGGGGGCGAAGCTTCACCTTCCAACAGGACAATAACCCTAAGCACACAGCCAGGACAACGCAGAAGTGGTTTTGGGGCAAGTCTCTGAATGTCCTTGAGTGGCCCAGCCAGAGCCCGGACTTGAACCTGATCAAACATCTCTGGAGAGACCTGACAATAGCGGTGCACCAACGCTCCCCATCAAACTTGACAGACCTTGAGAGAGAAGACTGGGAGAAACTCCCCAAATACAGGTGTGCCAAACTTGTAGCGTCATACCGGAGAAGACTCAATGCTGAAATCGCTGCCAAAGATGACTTAACAAAGTACTGAGTAAAGTGTCTGAATACCTATGTGGATGTGATATATATATATTTTTTAATACATTTGCAAAAATTTCAACAACTGTTTTTGCTTCGTCATTATGGGATATTGTTTGTAGGTTGATGAGGGGGGAAAAAACAATTTCATGCATTTTAGAATATGGCTAACGTAATAAAATGTGGAAAAAGTCTAGGGGTCTGAATACTTTCCGAATGCACTGTACACAAAGAATCCTAAGAGGCGTAAATTTCACTGTGCTGCGATTCTATGACACTGTCTTGTTGTGAATTCTCAAAATGGGAGATGTAGCTATGGACTCTAGATACCAGTAGTCATCAATATTAGCAGAAGTTCACAGAGAGAAATAGAGAGCTCACTCACAGGCAGCAGCACTATTGAGGCACTGGGGGCCAGCTCAAGCGCCAGAAGAGTCTTGTCTAGGTCGTCAGCGGTAAACTCTCTGCGAGGGAACATGGTTGCCAGGGAGAAGTTGCCATACCTATTTCCCACTTCCTGAGAGGAAAAATTAACTCTTAAGTGACAGCCAGCATTATGATATTTAATATCATATTCCAACAAAGAGGATGAACGTGTTCTTAATAGTCACTTGTCCAACTCTTGAATTATATTGAGTTACAAAAAGTATCTTACATTGACAGCGAACTGCCGAGCTTCCTGCAGTCTGGCCTCTGAGGGGAACTGGTTGGTGAAGAATGACCCATCTGGTAGACGGAACTGTATTCTGGCTATGGCGCTGGAGGACAGTAACACACAGTTTGATGACAATCTAGAATTACATAGTATCTAGTATTACATAGTTGTGACGTACAATATAACATTTTAAAAATAGTTTAAACTTTTTATTGAAAGTGACTGCTTTAAAACTTCCTCATAGATATCTAACCCCCCCCCTCCCCCTGTGACTGTAGAATAGCTCCATACCTCCTCTCCCTTTGTGCATTCTCCTTCTTGGCATCTGTCTCTGCCTGTCTGGCCTGCAGTGCTGCCAGCCGGGCTGCCTCCACCTCATCCTTGTTGTTGGCATAGCGGGCAGCTCTGTCAGCACGGTCCTGTGGGGATAAAGGTGCATCAGCCAGCCACTACCCTCCTCCCACAACAAACAATGGCTATTTCATCAAACTCTGCAGTGCTCATTTAGGCCACTCGAGGGAGTTATGAGAGAAAGTTCAATCAGAGGCCCAACCAGGGATTAGTTATGAGTGAAAGTGTGATGTGTTTGTTTACCAGGGCGATCTGTGCTTTGACACGCTCCCTGGCAGCCTTCTCCTCTGCCTTATCCCTGTTTCGCTCATCCATAATGCGTTTGGTCTTCTCATCCTCATTCTTCCTCTTGAAGTCAAGCATCTCCTTCCCCATCTTCCTTCTCTCCATCTCCTTCTTTATTTCACCCTGACCATCATCACACAGAAATAGATACAGGCGCACACAAGCATTAACACCAGAATCGCCAGAGGCCAATGGCCACTGACGTTTGATTTTGTAAGTAAAAGGAATCGGCCCAAAAAAGAAGCAACGTCCTGCTCCTCGAATTTTCTTAAAATGTTTGTCTTTTACATTGCTGTTGTCAGAATTTTCTAATCACAAATAGTAAAGTGTTAATTAAGGGCCTTTTTTTCACCTGCCCCCCCCACACCCCACACACACACCTATTCCCACCTTAACGGCCAGGGCAAATGTGCGGTAGGACGTTGGTACCCAGCCATGTGCGTCTCTCTCCTCACTGAATTAATTACATAAGCTAAATGGATGAATGGTTGATAGAAACTGATAATTGTGCACATTACTTCACAAATGTATTTAAATTAGGCGTAACTGAATGATGAGGGAGAAGAGGGTGATTTAATTGTGTGTAATGATGAAGAAATGTGGCCATTGTGACTGAAATCGAGAGCATAGAGTAGAGAAGACGAGATTGATTCATGCGTAAAGACACGGTTGGGGAACAATACAGATTCCGATACAATCAGTAACTAATTTCACACATAAGAGTTAGCCTAAAGACAAGACTAAATTGACAATAGTATGATGAGTGACAAAATTATCAGTTGTCAAATTGTACATGAAGTTGACAGAAAGGAGCACCACTTTATCAAATTTTCCTTCAGAGTCACATTCAGGTAAAACTCTGATTGTATCAGCAATAGCATATTCTGCAGTTTCTAAGACACTTTTGTCAAATAACTCAATTCAAGAGCTGCAGCTCTATTTCCAAATATTACTTTTTCAAAGCATAACCGCGCTTTCCTTGGGGCAGCATTGCTCAGGATGCTAAGCAAAGACTAGTAACATAATAAACATAAAATAAGCTATTCTGTCTATTTTTATATAAATGTTATTATTTCCACAATGGTTTTTTGGGCCTGCAAAAAAAAAAAAAAAAGTTTTCTTTGTGATGGATTTAACTCTTGAACTAGTGGTTTTTCATTTTTACTTATAGCCTAGAGTAACAAACTAATGAAAATTGCATTATGTTCTTCGAAATAGGTAACATTAGAATATGAAAAAAACGAAGACCTTCATAAACACAACCACATGATTATTCTTCCCATAGCATATATGAAATGTATTTTTTTAGACTGTTAGAATGTTGACCCATCATTGGTTGGGAGGGGGATCCAACGAGGCCGGGCATATGCTTATGGCGCCGCAAGACAACGTTCTCTAATGGATACTTACTGTCAATATGGGACACCAATGTCTACAGTTATTCTTTACCTCCTCCTCTCCTTTCTTTTTCTGCTCCCGTCTTTCCTCCAGTTTCTTTGTTAACCTACAGAAGGAAAGGTTTCAGTTTGAAAACAAAGCCAGTTTCAACCTTACATCCCACCTCCGTTGTGTGTGTGTGTGTGTGTGTATATAGGTCCTACCTCTCCACCTTGGCATCGAGGCCTTCGTCAGGCTGAGAGCTGGTTGACACGTCCTCTGATGATGCGCTCCTGTCATCCCCAAGGGTCACAACCTCTGAGGCCGAGGGGCCGCCTTCTTCTGCTGGCCTGGACAGGGATTCTGGGTTGGACCACATCAAAGCAATCATGACAGTGTCTCAACTTCAATCTCTCAATCAACAGGACACATATCAAATAACACGCAGACATGCATTTACATATAGCGCAAGTACTTGTAATTTTGTTGCATTGCTTTTCAGTAAAAAGTACTTTTCATCAACATTCCAAAGTGACCCCTCACACAAACATACCTTTAGACATTGCTGGTGCTGCTGCACTGTCTGTGTCTGCTGGTGGTGTGTGGCTGGGTTGGAGTTCCTGTGAGGTTGAGGGGGTCTGTGCTGGGGCTGGCTCTGAGGCTACCGTGGCTCGTGGGAGCCCCTCCATGGGAGCCCCTGCATCCGCTCCCTCACCTGCCATCTGCTGAGCGTGCATCTGTTAGGCACAAGAAATGCATGTTAAGTGTGACACGCTCTAGGCTGGCTGATGTGCAACGCACATGACTACACAGCGAGCTGGAGACTTCGAGAACAGGTATCAGGCAAACTAGATACCCTCTACCTTACATCTATCTCAATGCTCTTGGAGACCAATTACGGATGTCGTTTAAGTGTTTTCTGTGTTATATTTGGCTATCATACCTGTTTGACTTTGTTGATTCTTTTCATGAGTTCCTCTGCAGAGACACTCCCGGCAACAACTTCAAGGGGGATTCCATTCTCTCCGATAAAGAAACTGGACGGGATGCACACCACTGGGTCTTTTTCAGAAAGTTAAAGGCAAACCAACCATGCTCATAAAAATAATTTTAAAAATGGGATTGGACTTAATTGCATGATGTAGAACAGATATTCCCAAACTGGGGACGGCCAAATAAAAATGTGATTCACATTTTTTTTTAAATAAATTCACATTGCCATCAGTACATTTATACTTTCCAACGGGGCTATACATTTGGGTGGGTTTTTTCTCCCTTGCCTGAGTAGTCAACTCATTTTGGCAGTTTAATTAAACCATCTATTGTTCATTGAAATTACACAATGTCAAATACAGGTAGCCTAGTCAAATAATTAACATGCAATCAAATTAACCGTTACTCTCTCACGGGAAACCTTCACTCTTGAGCAGACATTTAGAAACATGACAATTTGAAAAATAAGCAACAGGAGTTTTTGGTGCAACATTAAAGACGACTTTCGAGAAGTAATATGTATAAAAGCAACAGATACCATTAATAAGAAGGGGATAGAAGAATCTTATATGGTGAGCTACCAAGTGGCTAGGACAGGCGAGCCCCATACTATTGTGGAGGACTTTACTCTTCCTGCTGCCACAGATTTGTCTGGGACAATGCTGGGGGAAAAGGCAAAAAGAAAAACTACACAGACAATGCCTTCATCAAACAACACTGTTTCATGACGCATCAGTGACACGGCAGGAAATGTTTTGAAACAATTACTGCTTCGCATGCAAGACAGTGCATTACATGCGTTACAGCTGGATGAGTCAACAGACGTGGCGGGCCTGGCACAGCTCCTGGTATATGTATGTTACGTTTATGTGGGGTCAATTAAGGAAGACATCCTCTTCTGCAAACCAATGGAAACCAGGACAACATGAGAGGATATTTGTAAAGTACTGAACAGCTTTGTGACATCAAATGGACTTTGGTAGCTGTACTGATGGCGCAAAAGCCATGACACGTAGACTGGGATATGTTTCGTATTGCGTCAGATAAAAATATTGACGAATACGCTGATTCGGTGTGCGAGTTCATTAGAACGTGCGTTGAAGATGTCATTCCCATAGCAAAGATTAAAACATTCCCTAACCAGAAACCGTGGATTGATGGCAGCATTCGCGTGAAACTGAAAGCGCGAACCACTGCTTTTAATCAGGGCAAGGTGACTGGTAACATGACCGAATACAAACAGTGCAGCTATTCCCTCCGCAAGGCTATCAAACAAGCTAAGCGTCAGTACAGAGACAAAGTAGAATCTCAATTCAACGGCTCAGACACAAGAGGCATGTGGCAGGGTCTACAGTCAATCACGGACTACAAGAAGAAAACCAGCCCAGTCACGGACCAGGATGTCTTGCTCCCAGGCAGACTAAATCACTTTTTTGCCCGCTTTGAGGACAATACAGTGCCACTGACACGGCCTGCAACGAAAACATGTGGACTCTCATCACAGCAGCCGAGGTGAGTAAGACATTTAAACGTGTTAACCCTCGCAAGGCTGCAGGCCCAGACAGCATCCCCAGCCGCGCCCTCAGAGCATGCGCAGACCAGCTGGCCGGTGTGTTTACGCACATATTCAATCAATCCCTATACCAGTCTGCTGTTCCCACATGCTTCAAGAGGGCCACCATTGTTCCTGTTCCCAAGAAAGCTAAGGTAACTGAGCTAAACGACTACCGCCCCGTAGCACTCACTTCCGTCATCATGAAGTGCTTTGAGAGACTAGTCAAGGACCATATCACCTCCACCCTACCTGACACCCTAGACCCACTCCAATTTGCTTACCGCCCAAATAGGTCCACAGACGATGCAATCTCAACCACACTGCCCTAACCCATCTGGACAAGAGGAATACCTATGTGAGAATGCTGTTCATCGACTACAGCTCGGCATTCAACACCATAGTACCCTCCAAGCTCGAGACCCTGGGTCTCGACCCCGTCCTGTGCAACTGGGTACTGGACTTCCTGATGGGCCGCCCCCAGGTGGTGAGGGTAGGCAACAACATCTCCACCCCGCTGATCCTCAACACTGGGGCCCCACAAGGGTGCGTTCTGAGCCCTCTCCTGTAGTCCCTGTTCACCCACGACTGCGTGGCCACGCACGCCTCCAACTCAATCATCAAGTTTGCGGACGACACAACAGTGGTAGGCTTGATTACCAACAACGACATGACGGCCTACAGGGAGGAGGTGAGGGCCCTCGGAATGTGGTGTCAGAAAAATAACCTCACACTCAACGTCAACAAAACTAAGGAGATGATTGTGGACTTCAGGAAACAGCAGAGGGAACACCCCCCTATCCACATCGATGGAACAGTAGTGGAGAGGGTAGCAAGTTAAGTTCCTCGGCATACACATCACAGACAAACTGAATTGGTCCACTCACACAGACAGCATCATGAAGAAGGCGCAGCAGCGCCTCTTCAACCTCAGGAGGCTGAAGAAATTCGGCTTGTCACCAAAAGCACTCACAAACTTCTACAGATGCACAATCGAGAGCATCCTGGCGGGCTGTATCACCGCCTGGTACGGCAACTGCTCCGCCCACAACCGTAAGGCTCTCTAGAGGGTAGTGAGGTCTGCACAACGCATCACCGGGGGCAAACTACCTGTCCTCCCGGACACCTACACCACCCGATGTTACAAGAAGGCCATAAAGATCATCAAGGACAACAACCACCCGAGCCACTGCCTGTTCACCCCGCTATCATCTAGAAGGCAAGGTCAGTACAGGTGCATCAAAGCTGGGACCGAGAGACTGAAAAACAGCTTCTATCTCAAGGCCATCAGACTGTTAAACAGCCACCACTAACATTGAGTGGCTGCTGCCAACACACTGACACAGACTCAACTCCAGCCACTTTAATAATGGGAATTGATGGGAAATTATGTCAAATATATCACTATCCACTTTAAACAATGCTACCTTATATAAATGTTACATACCCTACATTATTCATTTCATATGCATACGCATATACTGTACTCTACATCATCGACTGCATCCTTATGTAATACATGTATCACTAGGCACTTTAACTATGCCACTTTGTTTACATACTCATCTCATATGTATATACTGTACTCGATACCATCTACTGTATCTTGCCTATGCAGCTCTGTACCATCACTCATTCATATATCTTTATGTACATATTATTTATCCCCTTACACTGTGTATAAGACAGTAGTTTTGGAATTGTTAGTTAGATTACTTGTTGGTTATTACTGCATTGTCAGAACTAGAAGCACAAGCATTTCGCTACACTCGCATTAACATCTGCTAACCATGTGTATGTGACCAATCAAATTTGATTTGACAGGGAGACATAGTGGAGTGGTAACGTGCATGCAAGCAGTTGCTCGCTCTGACGCCACTTGGGTACACTGCAGCATCCACCGAGAGGCTCTTGCTGCAAGGGGAATGTCTGACATCTTGAAAGACGTTTTGGACACTACAGTAAAAATTGTTAAAGCAATGGCCCTGAACTCCGGTGTATTTTCTGCATTATGAAATGATATGGGCAGCGACCATGTAACGCTTTTACAACATACAGAAGTGCGATGGTTATTAAGAGGCAAAGTATTGACATGTTTTTTTTTTTTTGAGAGACGAGCTTAAAGTTTTCTTGACTGACCATAATTTTCACGTGTCTGTCCTCTTGCATGATGAGGAGTTTCACCTACCTGGGTGATGTTTTTTCTCACCTGAATGATCTGAATCTAGGATTACAGGGACTCTCCGCAACTATATTCAATGTGCGGTACAAAATTGAGGATATGATTAAGAAGTTGGAGATATTTTCTGTCTGCATTAAGGACAACACACAGGTTTTTCCATCATTGTATGATTTTTTTGTGTACAAATTAACTCAACCGTACGAACAATATCAAATGTGATAACGAAGTATCTGAGTGAGCTGGGTGCTCAATTACGCAGGTACTTTCCCGAAACGGACAACAACTGGATTTGTTATCCCTTTCATGCCCTGCCTCCAGTCCACTTAGCGATATTGCGGTTCTGTGAAAATGTAATTTAATCAGAAGCCACTGACAGATTTCTGGATAGGGCTGCGCTCAGAGTTTCTTGTCTTGGCAAATTGCGCTGTTAAGACACCGATGCCCTCTGCAACCACGTACCTATGTGAGAGTGGATTCTCGGCCCTCACTAGCATGAAAACTAAATACAGGCAGAGACCGTGTGGGAAATGATTTAAGACTGAGAATCTCTCCAATACAAACCAACATTGCAGAGTTATGTGCATCCTTTCAAGCACACCCTTCTTATTGCCTACCTCCTCATGCCTTTTGCACACACTGAATATAGACTTTCTTTTTTTTCTACTGTGTCATTGACTTGTTTATTGTGTTATTGGCTTGTTTATTCCATGTGTACCTCTGTGTTGTTGTCTGTGTCACACTGTTTTGCTTTCTTGGCCAGGTCGCAGTTGTAAATGAGAACTTGTTCTCAACTAGCCTACCTGGTTAAATAAAGGTGAAATAAATAAAACATTTTTTTTAAATAACCTGTGGTGAGTTATTCAATTTCGTATGAACAATGGGTTTTATATGTAAGATGGCTAAACAAAAGAGCAAAATGATTGATTATTATTTGGGCCCCGGTCCTATAAGGGCTTTGTCGTCACTTCCCACGAGCCAGGTTGTGACAAAAACGTACACTCATTCTTATGTTTAATAAATGTAGTGTGTGTGTGTGTAGCAGGCTTACAATGATGGCAAAAAAACAAAAAATATATAATATATGCCATTTAGCAGACGCTTTTATCCAAAGCGACTTACAGTCATGTGTGCATACATTCTACGTATGGGTGGTCCCGGGGATCGAACCCACTACCCTGGCGTTACAAGCGCCATGCTCTACCAACTGAGCTACAGAAGGACCACAAACAGAAGAACAACATTTGAGATTGCGCCAACCCTGGTGCTAGAGGGGATACGCAGCTGGAGGTTGAATGTTTGAAGGAGTACGGACTATAAAAACTTTGGGAACCACTGATCTAGAATATGTCTGAAAGACAAAGCTTGGTGAATAATCTAAAGGAAATCTAAAGGGGCCACAAACACAACAGTCTAACTCTAAGATAAGGATAAGAACCCTTTGGAGAAGAAGGATACAGATTTGGGAGAACTGTGTGCATGTCTCACTGCAAGAAAAGAAAAACATTAAACATAAAATGCATCACATTTGTTAGTATTTCCATTTTGATAGTGTTGTACAGAAAGTGTACATCATTTCCACACAAGTGTAGGAGGATTCCATTATAAAGGCTACCTCTTGGAATCAACCTTGATTGCAACACAGCAGTTATAGGAGGCCTCAGCCACTCTGTCGTCCTCCCAACTGGACATCATTTGTCCTGACACCTCATCGTCGCCTAGTAGAGAACAAGAATGTCAGATTCAGAAGTGGTGAATCACTCGTCCTACGACACTCAATGCCCAGTTCCCACAATACAAGTCTGTGGTGTTGTGTAGCGGACTAAACTCCATTCCATGGTGAAGGAAGGAGTTTAGTCCGCTAGTGTTGGTGGTGACAGTCGCCATCGAGAATAATTGCGACTCGTCATCTAACGATTAACACACTAACGTTAGTAGGAAGCTAGCCAGAGCTAACGAACGTTAGTTAGCTGTGATTTGACAGCTGTCATTCCTTTTCGTTTTGACAAGTTAGCATTGGCTACATCGACACTTCGAGTTTCATGTTGTTGACATGCAAAGCTAGCTAAATAGCTGACTGACAATGACAGGGCTCGTTTGCTCTGCCGAGCTTGACACAGTTTTATTCGCTACTATGGCGAATCTTTCGACTGGTTAAGGTTAGCTTTGCTAGCATACAAAACTGCGCTAGCTAATCTACAAAACAATACCTGTTATTACGACGACGAAGATGGAGCTCTGTTGTTTTGCGGAGATGATGGCTGCTGGAATAGAGCCTTCAAACCAAATCATTTTTATAAAATGTGTTGGCTTTTCCTGTTTAATGGTTTCAATTTTGTAAATGCCTAGAACGTTTAAGCTCGTCACAGGAACTAACGGAGAATGATGGAAGTTGTAGTCCATAGATACGTATCGTGCTTATGGGACTTGAAGTCCGTTCATTATGTCACCAAATTAACAGTAGATGGCGCTGTGGTACTGAAAGTAATTGGTGCAGATAACTAAACTGTCCACCACGATGATCTCTGATGATCTCTCGTTCAGGCCGTTTGTACATAGTAAATCATACGAAATCTCAGTCACCACCGGTACGATTTTGACGAAATGTTGGTGAGTGATGCGTCTTGCCATAGAGATCCGGCATTTACAAAATTAAAGACTATATATTATGACAAGGTAGTCACATGACCACTAAAACAATGGAAATAAAGTACCACAGTATTAGTCATAATACCCTTAAAACCTAGATGTCAAATAGGGAAATGGTTCCAATCGTTTTGCACCATTCATTCTTCTCATAGGGGTTCTTAAATACACTTAAAATAAGGGCTGTGTTTCGTGTAGGCTTAACCTGGCGTGACGTTTTGATAACTGTGTAAATCTCTCTAGGACTTTTATCAATATATTCACCTTTATTTATGCCACAAAAAATAAACGCTAATCTGCTGATAATGTGGCTATCCTAAAGAACTAGAAATGCCATGATAATCTGGACAAGACTGCCGAATCGAGGCAAAGGTAAGAATCTCTGAAATGAACTAATGTTAGATAAATGTAGTAATTAATCAATTGGCTACATCTCTTTAAATGGGCAATTCTGTGAACTGTGTCTTGTGCAAGTTTTAAATGGACAAAATACCTGTTAGCAAAGGTGTCAATTAGAGATGATGCGCAGGAGCCTGCAGGCATTTTGCATGCTGTTTGTTTTGATGCTAATTAATATTTTCGAATCTGACAGTAAATATAGCCGAATATATTGATGTCACCTTGTCCGACATAAATGTACATGGTTATCAAAACGTCACACCAGGGTAAGCCTACAAGAAACACAGCCCTTATTTTAAGTGTTTCTAAAAAAAAAACTATGGGTAGAATTGGAAAAATGATTGGAACCATTTCCCTGTTTGGCCGCTAGGTTTTATGGGTATTATGAATCAAATCAAATCAAATGTATTTATATAGCCCTTCGTACATCAGCTGATATCTCAAATTGCTGTACAGGACCCCAGTCTAAAACCCCAAACAGCAAGCAATGCAGGTGTAGAAGCACGGTGGCTTGGAAAAACTCCAGAGAAAGGCCAAAACCTAGGAAGAAACGTAGAGAGGAACCAGGCTATGTGGGGTGGCCAGTCCTCTTCTGGCTGTGCCGGGTGGAGATTACAACAGAACATGGCCAAGATGTTCAAATGTTCATAAATGACCAGCATGGTCCAATAATAATAAGGCAAAACAGTTGAAACTGGAGCAGCAGCACGGCCAGGTGGACTGGGGACAGCAAGGAGTCATCATGTCAGGTAGTCCTGAGGCATGGTCCTAGGGCTCAGGTCCTCCGAGAGAGAGAAAGAAAGAGAGAATTAGAGAGAGCACACTTAAATTCACACAGGACACCGAATAGGACAGGAGAAGTACTCCAGATATAACAAACTGACCCTAGCCCCCGACATATAAACTACTGCAGCATAAATACTGGAGGCTGAGACAGGAGGGGTCAGGAGACACTGTGGCCCCATCCGAGGACACCCCCGGACAGAGCCAAACACACCACTAGAGGGATATCTTAAACTACCAACTTACCATCATGAGACAAGGCTGAGTATAGCCCACAAAGATCTCCGCCACGGCACAACCCAAGGGGTTTATTATGTTTATTATGTGGTGCTCTATACATGTCCTCAAAGATGGAAGGCAGACAGGAAGCGAGATCAGGTGGGACCATTCTAGCCCATGAGGGGGCAGATACATGTGTGAACATGCCATAGTGATAGAGGACTCATTTTTGTATCTGTGCCATTATAGCGTCTGTAACACATGGGCAGTGCCATTAAGGCTATCTCCATTTTAAAGTAGTACATTTTCTTCTTCGTTGGCTGATTGCTCCTAACTTGTAGAAATCCCCATCGAGTGGACTACTTTAAAATGGTGGAAGCCCTCAATGGCATTGTCCATTTGGATTTGAAATCAAATATGAGGTTAAAGTGCAGACTCTCAGCTTTAATTTAAGGGCATTTCCATCCATATCGGGCAAACTGTTTAGAATTTACAGCACGTTTTGTACATAGTCCCCCACATGTTAGGGGAGCAAAAGTATTGGGGCAAATTCATTTATGTGTATTTAAGTATTCAAAAGTTAGGTATTTGTTCCGGTAGCATGCAATGACTACATCAAGCTTGTGACTCAACAAATTTGTTGGATGCATTTGCTGTTTGTTTTGGTTGTGTTTCAGATTATTTTGTGTCCAGTAGAAATAAATGGTAAATAATGTACTGTCATTTTGGATTAAAAATCCAAACTTGGAGTATAGACCCAAAAGAATAACAAATGCTTCACTGTCCCAGTAATTACGGAGGGCACTGTATACCCTGGACCCAAACTGTTACAGACCTATATCCATCCTGCCCTGCCTATCTAAGGTCTTCGAAAGCCAAGTCAACAAACAGGTCACTTACCATCTCGAATCCCACTGTACCTTCTCCGCTGTGCAATCTGGTTTCCGAGCCGGTCACAGGTGCACCTCAGCCACGCTCAAGGTACTAAACGATATAACCGCCATCGATAAAAGACAGTACTGTGCAGCCGTCTTCATCGACCTTGCCAAGGCTTTCGACTCAGTCAATCACCATATTCTTATCGGCAGACTCAGTAGCCTCGGTTTTTCGGATGACTGCCTTGCCTGGTTCACCAATTACTTTGCAGACAGAGTTCAGTGTGTCAAATCGGAGGGCATGCTGTCCGGTCCTCTGGAAGTCTCTATGGGGGTGCCACAGGGTTCAATATTTGGGCCGACTCTTTTTTCTGTATATATCAATGATGTTGCTCTTGCTGCGGGCGATTCCCTGATCCACCTCTACGCAGACGACACCATTCTATATACTTCCGGCCCGTCCTTGGACACTGTGCTATCTAACCTCCAAACGAGTTTCAATGCCATACAACACTCCTTCCGTGGCCTCCAACTGCTCTTAAACGCTAGTAAAACCAAATGCATGCTTTTCAACCGTTCGCTGCCTGCACCCGCATGCCTGACCAGCATCACCACCCTGGATGGTTCCAACCTTGAATATGTGGACATCTATAAGTACCTAGGTGTCTGGCTAGACTGTAAACTCTCCTTCCAGACTCATAATCAAACATCTCCAATCGAAAATCAAATCAAGAGTTGGCTTTCTATTCCGCAACAAAGCCTCCTTCACTCACGCCGCCAAACTTACCCTAGTAAAACTGACTATCCTACCGATCCTCGACTTTGGCGATGTCATCTACAAAATTGCTTCCAACACTCTACTCAGCAAACTGGATGCAGTTTATCACTGTGCCATCCATTTTGTCACTAAAGCACCTTATACCACCCACCACTGCGACTTGTACGCTCTAGTCGGCTGGCCCTCGCTACATATTCGTCGCCAGACCCACTGGCTCCAGGTCATCTACAAGTCCATGCTAGGTAAAGCTCTGCCTTATCTCAGTTCACTGGTCACGATGGCAACACCCATCCGTAGCATGCACTCTAGCAGGTGTATCTCACTGATCATCCCTAAAGCCAACACCTCATTTGGCCGCCTTTCGTTCCAGTTCTCTGCTGCCTGTGACTGGAACGAATTGCAAAAATCTCTGAAGTTGGAGACTTATCTCCCTCACCAACTTCAAACATCTGCTATCTGAGCAGCTAACCGATCGCTGCAGCTGTACATAGTCTATCGGCAAATAGCCCACCCATTTTTACCTACCTCATCCCCATACTGTTTTTATTTATTTACTTTTCTGCTCTTTTGCACACCAATATCTCTACCTGTACATGATCATCTGATCATTTATCACTCCAGTGTTAATCTGCAAAATTGTCATTATTCGCCTACCTCATGCCTTTTGCACACAATGTATATAGACTCCACTTTGTTTTCCTATTGTGTTATTGACTTGTTAATTGTTTACTCCATGTGTAACTCTGTGTTGTCTGCTCACACTGCTATGCTTTATCTTGGCCAGGTCGCAGTTGCAAATGAGAACTTGTTCTCAACTAGTCTACCTGGTTAAATAAAGGTGAAATAAAAAAATAAATAAAAAATATCAGTGGTGGAAAAAGTACCCAATGGTCATACTTGAGTAAAGATACCTAGAAATAATGTGACTCAAGTAAGAGAAAGTCCTCCAGTAAAAGTACTACTTGAATAAAAGTCTAAAAGTATTTGGTTTTAAATATACTTAAGTTTCAAAACTAAATGTAATTGCAAAAATATACTTAAGTATTAAAAGTAAAAGTATAAATGATTTCAATGTGCTTATATTAAGCAAACCAGACAGCACCATTTAATATATATATACACTGCTCAAAAAAATAAAGGGAACCCTAAAATAACACATCCTAGATCTGAATGAATGAAATATTCTTATTCAATACTTTTTTCTTTACATAGTTGAATGTGCTGACAACAAAAATCACACAAAAATTATCAATGGAAATCAAATGTATCAACCCATGGAGGTCTGGATTAAAGCATCTGCCAACTCCTGGACAGTCTGTGGTGCAACATGGCATTGGTGGATGGAGCGAGACATGATGCCCCAGATGTGCTCAATTGGATTCAGGTCTGGTGAACGGGCGGGCCAGTCCATAGCATCAATTCCTTCCTCTTGCAGGAACTGCTGACACACTCCAGCCACATGAGGTCTAACATTGTCTTGCATTAGGAGGAACCCAGGGCCAACCACACCAGCATATGGTCTCACAAGGGGTCTGAGGATATCATCTCGATACCTAATGGCAGTCAGGCTACCTCTGGCGAGCACATGGAGCGCTGTGCGGCCCCCCAAAGAAATGCCACCCCACACCATGAGCTGCACTACCTGAGCCACTTGTGTGGGTTGTAGACTCCGTCTCATGCTACCACTAGAGTGAAAGCACCGCCAGCATTCAAAAGTGACCAAAACATCAGCCAGGAAGCATAGGAACTAAGAAGTGGTCTGTGGTCACCACCTGCAGAACCACTCCTTTATTGGGGGTGTCTTGCTAATTGCCTATAATTTCCACCTGTTGTCTATTCCATTTGCACAACAGCATGTGACATTTATTGTCAATCAGTGTTGCTTCCTAAGTGGACAGTTTGATTGACTTGGAGTTACATTGTGTTGTTTAAGTGTTCCCTTTATTTTTTTGAGCAGTGTATATAACAGATAGCCAGGGGCACACTACATGTAACAGTACTTTTGGGTGTCAGGGAAAATGTATGGAGTAAAAAGTACATTATTTTCTTTAGGAATGTTGTGAAGTAAAAGTTGTCAAATATCAACCATAAAGTACAGATACTACTAAGTACTTTACACCACTGTTGTATATGTAGCCCCTCATGAGCTACATGTTTCCTATAAGGTCATAAACTACGCCCATTAGATGTTCAGCAAATTACTAGTTTTGTCCCGCACCAAACATATTATTTTCCGGTGACCATTTTTTTATTATAATATTTTTTTCACACTGTCGGATCAAGCATAAATAGTATTTTATGGTCAATATGGCTTCTGTATTGGCCCTACAGCATTTACGGAGATGCGTCCTTTGCAGAAGTCAGGTAAATCATACTTATTGCGACTCGTTGAGGTATTTTCAGCATACCCCTATCTGTTGTGAAGGAAGTTATCAAGGAAGGGATTTTCTGTTTATACAGGATGTATCGCCTCCACCTACGGTCAAACAATTATCTCAATGCGGAGCTACATGTATTTAGAGCCCTCCGCATCATTTGTGGGGGACGACATGTTTACTGTTGCCTTGTAACTATGGAGCTTTGATTAATAACAAGACCCTCTAAAAAGTACACGGGTGTGGTAGCTCACAACACAACACATAATAGAATATTGCATTTTATTACTGTGGTAATATATCAGCCTCCACTACATTACTTTGTAATGCCATATTAAGATAGTATGGGTTAAAATATGTGCACTATTTGTATTCTTACTCTTTATGGGAAGAAAAAAATCACAAGGCAAATAGTCACAAAATGTCTGTCTTAGCATCCCAGTGCTTTTCCTATTGATCATTACCCCACACTCTAGAAGGCTCTGTATGGTTACTGTGATACAGTCTCTGCAGAAGTCAACGCATTCATACTTCTTGCAATTCGTGGAGCAGAGCAGCTCTGTTGTCAATCAAGTGAGTTTGTGTTTATGCAGGACCTCCCGCCCCCACCTAGCGTCCCACACTCATGTCAATGCGGAGCTACTGATAACAATTCACTAGCTTCGATTGCAGTCCGAGACCAATGTGTCGCAGGGGGGAGACTATACATTTTCACCACTAGTTTGCTTTCTCTATCAATAAGATTAGCATTTCAGAGACATGCATTCTTTATCAGGTTGATAAAGAAAATCTTATTTGAGTCACCATGTCTTTATGACTTTCAAGACGACAGATGAGAATTCAATCTAACCTTGTTCTTCCTTAGGGTGGTTGTGGTCCCCAGATGCCAGATACCCAAACAAGTGAATCCTGAACAAACACCAGATATTGACCCACATCAACCTAGATTCAGCATACCCCTCTCTATCCAAGCACCTATTCCTATGGTCACAATGCTTTCCCTATCTCATTGCTGCACCATCAGTTTTAAAACAATCAAAACGACCACCTGTACTGTCAGGGCCTTAGGGCCAGTTTCCTGTCCCAAAAGCCTAGTCCTGGACTTAAAAAGCTTGTTCAATGGCAATTCTCCATTTAAAGTGCTTTTTAGCCCAGGACTAGGACTCATCTGTCAAGGAAACAAGCCCTCTGTGTTTAGTTTAATAAAGGCGTGAAAACATCCACCACCCCATTTTAATAGTAGGAATACAACCGAATTGGCACAGCTATTAAAGCCGTCTGTAACCTTATCTACAGTCTATGGAGCCCTTTCCAACCTGCCTTAATTTTAGCTTTACTCCTACTGTGTCTGAGCTGACCAAGTCATACAACAGTGGAGAGGGTAATGGCAGCAGGTTGTCGCCCTTCTAACAGTGGGAAGGGCTGTTTCATAGGTTAGTGCATACAGTATGCGCTGGGTGCTTCACTACACATCAGAGAAAAGGACCATTCTCAGTAAGAACTGAGCACCTTTCACAGAAAACATACCCCTGCTCACAGCTTTCATTCAATGATTTATGCATGTCTGGGACTATACTGGAGGTGATAGTGAGTGCAGCTTTGTTCAATTGGTTTTGTACGGACTTACCATCAATTCTCCATGGTCTTCAGTGCATGTATACATTATAGAGCAACATTTATTAATATTATATTTGCTGCTTGAAATAACTTCACAATGCATTAATATGCTTGATATCAATCCCTGTGCTAGAAGTCAACCTTTCGGCAGAAAAAAAAGAGGGTAATTTATTGCTGAGAGAATTTCCTCAATAAGGCTCCATTTCACCAGCTTGGCTGCAACACTGAGCTAGGTCCTCCAGATGTTGGCTTAATTATCTGTTAATAATCTCACTGTCAGTATGGAGATCCTTAATGCCATGACCGGACACCTAACAGGCTTCTTCACATAACAGATAACGCAGATATTAAGCCATCCATTTAAAACGGTTTCTGGCAACACTAGCTTCCCCAGGCTCTAGATGAGACATGGGGCAGGTGGTTAGATTTTTCTTGCAGTAAATTGCTTTATTGTTATTGGAAAGGAAAAATATGACAGTGGAGGAAGGAACTGTGTGGCATTGGGTGAGATGAGGTTGGTGGGAGGTTAATGTAGCAGACAAATTACCCTATAAAACCTGGATTGAGATGAATAGCACCAACCAAAGACCAAATTAGATAATGCCAAGTATAAAACCCACATCCCCACCAATAGCAAAATAAACCACTATCTGCTTACACTGACATCTGAGGTAGGGCTATACTTAGTGTTGATGAAAAATAATAATTTTATCATAAGTTTAAACATCATGAGAGGCCATTCAAAGCGGTTCGTGATGATGGACAGAGAAAGAGAAACCCAGAGGACCCTCATCCATTTCAAAGGACTTCTTGTGATCTGAAAAACCACATTTTGGTGTAAACATTTATTGGTTTCAAACTGAAATAAAAATGACTTGCACCAGCACTGAACAGCGTTTCAGAATCCACACATTTTTATCTTTCGAGAGAAATAAAAATGATATATATATATATCTCGTACCAGTCAAAAGGTATGGTACCAGTCAAAAGTTTAGACACACTCATTCCAATGTTTTTCTTTTTGTGTTATTTTCTACATAGTAGAATAATAGTGAAGACAAACTATGAAATAACATATGGAATCATGTAACCAAAAAAAGCATTAAACAAATCAAAATAGATTTTAGAAGATTATTCAAAGTAGCCACACTTTGCCTTGACAGCTTGCACACTCTTGGCATTCTCTCAACCAGCTTCATGAGTTAGGTACCTGGAATGCATTTCAATTAACAGGCGTGCCTTAATTTGTGGAATTTCTTTCCCTCGTAATGCTTCTGAGCCAATCAGTTGTGTTGTGACGGGTCAGGGGTAGTATACAGAAGATAAACCTCTTTGGTAAAAGACCAAGTCCATATTATTTCAAGAACAACTCAAATAAGCAAAGAGAAACGACACTCCATTACTTTAAGACATGAAAGTCAGTCAATACAGAACATTTCCTTCAAGTGCAGTCGCAAAAATCATCAAGCGCTATGATGAAACTGGCTCTCATGAGGACCGCCACAGGAAAGGAAGACCCACAGTTACCACTACTGCAGGAGATACGTTCACTAGAGTTACCAGCCTCAGAAATTGCAGCCCAAATAAATGCGTCAGAGTTCAAGTAACAGACATCTCAACATCAACTGTTCAGAGGAGACTGTATAAATCAGGCCTTCATGGTTGAATTGCTGCAAAGAAACCACTACTAAAGGACACCAATAAGAAGAGACTCGCTTGTGCCAAGAAACACAAGCAATGGACATTAGACTGATGGAAAGCTGTCCTTTGGTTTGGAGTCAAAAGTTGAGATTTTTGGTTCCAAACGCCGTGTCTTTGTGAAACACAAAGTAGGTGAACGAATGATCTCCGCATGTGTGGTTCCCACCGTGATGCACGGAGGTGGTGTGATGGTGTGGGGGTGCTTTGCTGGTGACACTGTTGGTGATTTATTTAGAATTCAAGGCACACTTAACCAGCATGGCTACCACAGCATTCTGCAGCAATACGCCATCCCATCTGGTTTTGTGCTTAATGGAACTATCATTTGTTTTTCAACAGGACAATGACCCAACACACCTCCTGGCTGTGTAAGGGCTAATTGACCAAGGAGAGTGATGGATTGCTGCATCAGATGACCTGGCCTCCACAATCACCCGACCTCAACCCAATTGAGATGATTTGTGATGAGTTGGACCACAGTGTGAAGGAAAAGCAATAGAGCTCAGCATGTGTGGAAACTCACTGTTGGAAAAGCAATCCAGGTGAAACTCGTTGAGAGAATGCTAAGCTGTCATCAAGGCAAAGGTTGGCTACTTTGAAGAAACTAAAATATATTTTGATTTGTTTAACACTTTTTTGGTTACTACATGATTCCATGTATTATTTAATAGTTTTGATGTCTTCAATATTATTCTACAATGTAGAAAATATTTATAAAAGTAAATGAAAGTAAAACCCTTGAATGAGTAGGTGTCCAAACTTTTGACGGGTACTGTGTATTCAGTTGTATACATGTGCAAACGGTCTTTTTTCCCCAGTGACCCAGTAGGTATATAATTTAAAAAGGCCTAATGAAAGATTTTAAACCATTGGCCTTGTAGGAGGAGAGGAGAAAGAGGGAGAACAGTGTGGTGGAAAGAGGCCCTCCAAGCAGAGGATTGCTAAAAATATGCAGTTGCAGTGGAGGAGTGTCATTTTTATCTCAACTTTTAAATTAAGTTAAAAACTAGGCGTGTCAAACAAAAGCCTTTCTTGGCTGCACTCATCTGTGCCCGCCTGTGACCAACACATACAGACCATTCACTGTGAAATGACAAGTGATTGAGATATTTAATTACCAATTCTATATAAATTATTTACAAGGTGCAGGTCTTTTCATTTAACAATAGACTGACTGGGGTGTCATTTTGTGTTTCTTGGAGAATAAATCAGTAGACTCTCAAGAGAAAGGCACAAGAGACCCATTGTGTAGCTAAGGGCTACTCCATGATGTACTGGCCACAATATGGGGCAAGTGGCTGGTGGCAGGGTGGCCGATAATCAGCTACCCTGGGGTGTGGGGAGGCTTTGGTTGAGTTAAACGGAACCAGGACAGACACTGCAACTGGGCTGGGGAATAATAATGAGCTTTGGGTCTGACTCAAGATTTCAACAACTATATAACAAATTAAAAAATAAAACAAAAATAGACTGCCCTTTTGATATGTTCTGGCCGGTTCTCAAAACAGAGAGCAGACGGGTTTATAATATTTGGAACTTCAATAATTGTGGTTTTTAAATGTTTGTTCACGTCGGATCAGTGTTACGTTTCGCTCTTTTGTTCCTTTTCATCAAATCTTTAGTAAGAACATAACAAAGTACAACACAATCCCCCTAAGCAAGTCTCTAGTGGAAAAACAACCCTTAACAACAAGCCAACTTAGTGAGGAGTGGGGCTGGGGGGAGTGATGGCAACAGGAAGTGACTGGCGGTGCTGATGAGGGGTGAAAGGTCAAGCCAGGGGTCCTTAGCACCCTCTACTGGGAGCTGGCCCTCTCCAGGGGGTGTCTGTGGCCCCTGCTCACAGTGAGTCTGAAGGAGGCTTGGGGGCCATTGTGGTGGAGGAGGGAGTCCTGCGCAGTGTATCCGGAAGGGAACATGGCCAGGATGGTGTAGACGAAGGCTGGGTCAGCAGGGGCTTGACCGTGGGTTTGGGTGGGGGACACCGTTAGCCCCCCGACTGCCAATCTCGGAGGCTGTGGTGCTCTGGGAGCCCTCCGACTACAGCCCGGGCTCTGGAGAGCTCACCTAGCAGAGAGTCCGCCTCGGTCCTGCTGATCTCTCCCGGCAGGTCAGTCACCTCCAGGACTTGCCCACTCACTGTCACAGACAGAGCAGCGGGAGGGGGGGAGCAAGAGAGAAACTGTCAAAACCAACTTTGAGACAACCTTAGGCCCATGACCTAATTAGTTTTACTGGTACAGACTAACCCTAGCGTCCTTTGCAATCAGTTTTGTTCTATGTACAAATCTGTGGGAATTCAAATCAAAGAAAAATATAAGAGATCTAAGAGTGAGATATGAGGGAGGTTTTTAGGCTTGGAGGTCCACATCTCTGTCCTCTAACAGACAGAGGGTGTTCCCTACCATTACCTGGATCACCTACACTGAGATCTGTAGACAGAGCTTTCCTTGTCTGCTTCCTCCCTCTGCCCCCTCCACCGCTGTGCCGCATCCCCATGTGTACCTGGGTGCAGAAAGAAGGACAAGAGCATGTTCAGATTACCATCTCTCGCAACTATACTTTCTTTGGACTCCAGCTTAAGGTATCGGAATGATATTGATTCAATTGGAAGACAAATGAGGAACAAAAGAATTGGAGACCAATGTTTGACGTATTTTGTTTTATTTGCACAGTACTAAAGAGATGTTTCCAGGCTTTGTCAAGCATTTCAGAAGGGTATATCGAAATCCCCACATAATTCCTCCTATAAACAATAGGTAGCTTCAACTTAAGTGGATGATCTGTCTTGTGTAGACTCACCTGATGGTTGGGGACCATGGGTGAAGCGTGGAGAGGAGGACGGATCTGGGGGTTGTACTGGAGGGCCTGCCCTAGTAACGGGTACCGCGCATCTCCTGGGAAACACAGAGATGACAACACACTTAGTTTGGCTCAATTTCATTAGGGTTACAATTTTCCATAAAGATGGAGCAACTGAGCTGTCCTCAGGGACCCTGAGCATTCCACACATTTGTTGAATTTAGTACTAGCACACCTGATTCTTCTTGTCAACTAATGACAGCAAGCCCTTGGGATATCATATATTCCTATATAATTGGAATAGATTAAATATGTAGAAATATCTGGTTGAAGGTCCACCAGGACTGGGTAGAAAAACACTGAGTGTCTCCCTCACCTTGCCCTGGCATAAAGGGTCTGGAGAACTGGGGCATCATGGGTATGGGGGCGAGGCCTGGACGGATGCTCTTCACATTGGTTAGGTGGTGTGGGTGGGAGGGTGTTGGCGACTGGGCGGGGGAAGTTGAGGGACTGCCCAGCTGGGGAATGCTCTGTACGGACAGTTGGAGAGGACAGGGGAGAGTTAGTGGGTGAACACGGAGCTCACAGACACCATTACATTTAGTCTCAGGGATACTCCCTTCTTAGAAAATTACAGACCATGGTCACGTCTGTCCACATCATCAAACCAAACCTCATTACTACATTTACACTCAGCATGTGATACTGATAAATATATATATTTTTAAATTAAATTGTTTTTTTTTCATATATATATATTTTTTTAAATCTGCAGGTTCTCTCTAGGCTCAGCTGGGTACCTGCACTCACCTGTGAGGTGTCTAGGGTGGAGAACTCTGTGGACTTCTGTCCTCTCGTGTGGTCCAGACTGTAGTACTTGCTGTGTTTCCACTGCGGGGGCGAGTGAGGCCGTGGTTGCTGGCCGGGGGGCAACGTCAGCTGCATCATCACCATCCCACCGCCTGGGGGAGGGGGAACGCCTAGGGGGGCACAAAGACATCAAGGACAGACATTAGAATCTCATATTAAATAAACGTTTATTTATCCCCTCAGGGGCAATTAAAGATTTAATGTGTATAAACATATTGACCGCCTGTTAACGTGGGAATTCCATTATGTTCATCCTGTGTGTAGCAGGTTTACCTTAAAAATATTTATCAAGTTCAATAGGATCAGCATAGGTCAGTGTGACGTAAAAATGTCCACGTTCACTGTCTCACCGTTAGAATCCTTTGTAATCTATTTGTGTGACGTTAACCTCCACTCATTTGATATGTAATATGTTAATAGTAACTACATTCCATGTTTGAACAAAGTGTTTGTTGATATGTGTATTATTCTTGTCTGGTCGCGACTTTCAGCGTGTCTTCTTTCCAAGGACAGCGCCAACCACTAATACATAATCATATCTAAAACCTTCAGCCGTCAAGCATCCATTTAAAGTTGTTTGCCCAACAATGAGGGGTTAGGAAATTTACTAGACCTGCACTTAGCCTGTCTAATGATTTTTGGCGGTGGTTTAAAAGTAAACAGTATCTATATAATGCTCTTATCCTGACAGGGTGTAAACCACTGTATATAGCTAACTCATGCTTGAAGAAAACAAGTCTTCAAACAAAGAAAAAGCTGTACTTGTAATAGAAAACCAGGCAAAACATAAAATATTTAGGCCTGTCTTGGTGCAATATGATGCAGTTTATTGGGATTTAATTGCAAATGAAGAAGCTTAAGGACCAAAACACAATTCCACATTTAAAGAAAGAGAATGCCATTATAATTTTGTACTAAGGACTTATCTAACTCCTTGTAAGCTTTCATATGAACATTTTGAATGATGCATCCTGTACACTGTGCCCTCTTAATGAACCTGTTACCTTTATACACATGGTTTAGGAATTCCCTCGTATCTCTACTGAACAAAAATATAAACGCAACATGTAACAATTTAAGATTTTACTGAGTTTGTTAATGGAAGGAAATCAGTCAATTGAAATAAATAAATTAGGCCCTAAACAAATTTGTGCACAAAATTTGAGAGAAATTTCTGGGATCTTTTATTTCAGCTCATTGAACATGGGACCAACACTTTACATGTTGCGTTTTATATTTTGGTTTAGTATATATTCTGGGATGAAGTAGCTTTGATCTTGTCCACTGATGTCCGAAAATATTCCTGCAACTCCTTTCGTTTTACTTTTAAATGTTTTCTCTGTACTTCATTTCTTTGTCAGTGGCACATTCTTCTTGCTGGCCTAACGGCTGCAAAGAAAATGATTGCCGTATGATGGAAGCCTCCACACACTATCTGGCAATGGATCCTCACTTTTTTGGATGTCATTTATATGGAGCTGTCTACCTCTCGCATTCATGGAGCTAAAGAAGTCACTTTGAACCAATGGTTCTTTCCGCTGAAACACTTTGTGATGTGTTGCTTTGAGTTTCTCTTTTCCTATCATTTATTTTGATCCATGTATGTTTATTTAATTTGATACTTTAGGTCCTCGGAATGATTGGGATGGGGGGAGGTGTAACTTCATTTTGTATGTATGTATTCATGTTTGCTGACTATTATTACTAAATTTAAAAAACATTTGATTAAAAAAAAGAAACAGAACGCAACAAAATACATTTGTTAATTTGATAGTATTTGCCACAAAAAAAATGAAGGGAATTATTTTTCACTTGGTAATCCCTGCATGAAATTAAAACATTTACCACCTCACTTCTGAACGGAGCGAAATCTAATTTCAGGATTTGAAAGAACATTTCCCTTTCCATTTTAATTAGATATTCAAGGAGAAAAGACAAAAAGAGAGGGAGAGATGGAAAGGAGAGAGAGAGAGATGGGGTGACTGACGATGGCTATACTGATTCACAGGGCTTCGCCACAGAGAGGAAATTAACATTAACTGAAATTAGAACACCCATGAAAGCCCTTACTTTTTAAAGATGGCCATAACTGGGAACAAAGCAGCAGAGGAATTACTTTTTAATTACCAGCCTATATCTGTTCAATAATTAGATCGTTAAGACTTGGAGTGTCATTTCAATTAGCACCTTAACGCTTCACAGCTAACAATCGGTGGGGGGGCTGGCAGGGTGTTAAGGCGTCTACATGACTACCTTTCTTTTGTTGTTGCCACGTCGTATAATTATAGCTTTGGCCCTGGGAGATGAGAATGCTGCCTGCCTGTCTGTGCCCCCTCACCCTTTTAGAATCGATTCAATCAATTTTGAATTGCCAGAGAGTTCAGTCTGAAGTAATTTCTCCTGATGACACCTGCCTCTGTTAAGTGGGGTTCTAATTCCAGGGTTTGGGGAAAGGTTATAATAGGCTATTACACTCCAGTGTTTCGCACAGGGGGGATTGGATTGAAGAGAGTATTAAAGAACAAAAAAGTACAGGTAGCAGAAAGGTTTAAAACAGGGTGCGAAGAGAAAGTCGTACATGGAAGCTAGTGATCTGTGGGTTTTGTTCTAGAGACAACCTATACGGCAGCTAATTTTATTGACAGTGATTGTTATTTCATTCCTAGTTGAGACCTGGTTGTAATGGATGCTGTTGCTCAGGCTGGGTCTGTGCTTTGACTGGGCTGTGTACCTGAGCACTGCTGTGCCTGATGGAGGGGCTGCTGGGAGCTGCAGGGGGAGGACGGCCGAGGGAACTGCATCTGCTCTGATCCAGGAGGAGGCAAGAACCCAACAGAGGAGCTGCAGAGAGAGAGAAACACACACTTTTTAAATCTGAGCAGCAGAGAGGCAAAGCTCTGGCAGCGCTTCACTCAATGTAATCAGAATTTGGCTCATCAGTTTAAAATGGGCTAAATTACTGAAGTGGAACACTGTACACAGGGGCATTAGAACTACCACTAATATCCTCAATCGGAAACGAGTAAAGGCTGGGAATCGCTACGGACCTCATTTTCTACCAAATCAAAACAAATCAAGGGCAAGCATCATTTTTTACTGTGTCTCCGTAACCAACGTTGCAGTTGCCGTGTGCAACTTTGGATTTTCTGCTTTCCAGGCTCTTCTTTCGCTCATTTCAGTTGTGATTTAATAAGGATAAAAAGCAAAGCGAAGGCAGGCAAGAGGCAGGGTAATGCGTCAGCCCAAAGCACAGAGGCAGGCAGCTGCTGCTGGAGACAGTCGGCTCTTCGCTCCGCTCTGCACCCTGAGGAATAGTGTGCGTCTGCACAGCGGACCAGAGGGCTGGCATGAAAGATGGTGTAGAGAGAGCAGCTCACCACATGGGACCAGCAATGTTATATTAAGACTCAGTAGATATCTGGCCTTATAAATCATCTTGAACATGGCCTACTAAAGAAGAGGCCCCATGAGGGGGAGGGAAGAGGGGGGTGGAAAGTGACCCCTTTCTTTGCCATGCATAGCCCAGTGTGAAGCGTCACAGAGACTGGCTAGTTATCGGTTAAAACTAAAAACGTCTCACTGTGAAATAAGGAATATATTAACGGTCTGTAATATTGTAATTCGTCTATAATCAGAGTATGTTCACATTAAAACATTGTGATTTCCTACTACATGGTGTTTTGTTAAACTGGGAATACATTTAGAACCAGTATTCAACAATGTAATGGGTCTACAATAAGCATAATAATGGGTATAGGTATTTCCATGTTAAAACAGTGTGGTGACGATGTCCAACCTCATGGTGTTCTGTTGATTGGGTGTGATAACACTGTAGTAGACCTGGACACCAGAGCCAGGCATGGGCCCCTGGTTGGACTGGTTGTGGTTGGGGATGATGATAGGCTGCTGATATGTCTGCTGTGGCACACCCTGGGAGCCTTGGGGCTGCATGGATACCTGCCAAGACAGATCCAAATTACACATTGTCAACATGGGATGCCAAAAAATATACAAGATCGTTATTGTAAAAGAGAATGGTTCTTAACGACCAAGATACTTGGCTAAATAAAGGTTTAAATAATTATACTTTTTTTAACGTCTTAATAATGTTCATCATTGACAATTGTGTTTTGACATTGTAGACTTACACTGACTTAGTGTTGGTGAAATGCCAAGTACCCACCTGATAAGATGGCATGGAGGGATACTGGACCATCATGCCTTGCATCTGATTTCCCATATTGCTATGCAGGCCACTGACAGTGTTCTGACTCTGTGGCACTCCAATCATACTCTGATAGCTCTGTGGCTGATTTGGCATCACAGTTTGGTAACCTGGAGAAATAAAGAAAGCAAGTTGAAGTTGATAAAATCAAAAAGTGGACACAAATTACTTGAGGATCTTAGATTTCAGCAGACTTGCATTGAAATTAAATGCAAAGTTCGTTGGCACAGGACAGGCAGGCTGGGTGCTTATTTATTTGAAAAGTGATCAATGATTCAAAGTAAACATTAAAACGGCTCGGTGAATAAACAACCTTTAAGAGCCAAAGTCATTTCAATAGGATTTATCCTCCGCTGGTAAGATTATGGGAGACGAGAAGAGAGAGAGAAAAAAACTTTTCATAGAGTATGTTAGAGAAATTATCCTCTTTTTTTTCACTGGGTAAAATACATCAGTGTCAAGGTTACCAGAGTGCGTGTAAAGCTCTGAGAACGCCATTGAAAAACCCTCCAAAGCAGGCGCCCTGAGGAGAGGTATGGGGGGATGGAGGGGAGAAAACTGCAGGAGGTAAAAAGGAGGAAGGGAGTGAGGTGGGGGGCTGGGCAATTTTCAATTTCTCCTGGCTTTTGGCCAGAGCGACAGCAATCAATTTGGTCCAGATGAGAAGAGAAGTGGGACAAAAGGAATGGATGGCCCCCGGCGGGGAATGAAGGAGAGGCAAGCGACGAGAGAGGCTGGTCGCTATTTTTAGTGCCATTCTCTCGCCTCCACTTACAAACTGAGCATGAAGCGAATATAATATTAAACACTCTCTGCTTCGGCTGACTGAGCAGAGGAAGGTGAGGAGAAAGGAGACGCGTTGCACTATGGTACCACCCAGACTCTGAACCTGGACATAGGGACTCAAAAGGCTTGAATCGCTTGCTGCTTGCAGACAGTTTTGCCTGCCTGGTTAAAAAGGTACCGACTGTCAGGCGGCTATAGCAGATAAGATGAAACGGGCACGCCACCCCTCTCCTTGTTACAGCAGATAAACTGAGGCTTCCGCTGCCTTTCTCAAGTTCAAAAGCTTAATCTTCGCTTACAAGAATAAGGGAAAGGACTAGGCTTTCTCAGACGCCTGGGGAAAGGAGTTTTCAGACGGTACTGGTGTCCTTCAACTCAGATCTACCACAACATTTTTCTTTCTCCCTCTTTTCACCAAAAACATTTTCCTTCAGCTTTATTTGACCACATGTGGAGAAGTATAGTACATGTTCACAGACAATGTCCAGTTTCAGCTGACATTAAGAATTCTGCTGATATTTTATGATTACAACAATTGCACAATTATGAATATAATACTTTGTCTTCATAATTGCAGTTGAGACTCTTGCACAAGCCTTTTATAGTTAACAGAATCAGCTTATAATGAGCAGTATAATATATGTTAACAGAATCTGATTTTATTATGAAATAATTATAGAAGTGGAGCACACAAAAAAGTCGAAGCCTGATGTAGAAGTCAAAACCAAAATGAGGGCACTTTTTATGGCAGGAACATTGAGGATAAAAACAAAAATACACTGAGTCTTCACAAATATTCACAGCGAGATGCATTTAAAGTCTCAGTCAAGTCAGAAGGCCTTCTGATTTGACCGTCAATAATCAAGAATGCCCAGAAGACAGGAGGGCTTTAACATGCGAGTTTTACAGCAGTTTGATTTATTGCGTAATCGTTCGTGCCGAGCGATTAAACAACATTTCTGTTATTTTTCATTTTTTAAAACAACTATTGTCCAACATTGGTTCAATTATTTGGATTCCATTTCATTCAGGGTTTTTTTGTGAGCTCAATGCAAATTATATCACTGCAGATTCTCTAAAGACAAATCAGATCAACCCTGAACTGTGCGATGTAGTAGGGAGTTATAATTCTCAACAGGCCAATATTCTATAGTTTAGCGCAGTGTTTCCCAATCCTGGTCCTCGAGTACCCCCAACAGTACACAATTTCGTTGTAACCCTTGGCAGACACACCTCATTCAACTCATTAAGGGCCTTACTTTTTATTTTATTTAACTAGGCAAGTCGGGTAAGAACAAATTCTTATTTACAATGACGGCCTACCCCGGCCAAACCCTAACCCGGATGACACTGGGCCAATTGTGCACCGCCCTATGGGACTCCCAATCACGGGCGGTTACGATACAGCTTGGAATCGAACCAGGGTCTGTAGTGACACCTCTAGCACTGAGATGCAGTGCCTTAGACCATTGTGCCACTTGGGAGCCTGATGATTAGTTGACAGGGTGTGCTTGAGGACCAGGGTTGAGAAACACTGGTTTAGCGCAGAAAACATAGCAATTAACTACAATGACCATAATCCATTGCACGCCTACTTGTCCGAACACAACGCATGATGGAGAGGGATAAAGAGCAGTTGCTTTGCGAGGCACTGTATCTCTACCTGAAAATATATGATCTAACTGATTAATAGTTGGTATTCAGCAGTCAAAAGTATGCCTTATTTACTTTAATGAACAAATAAAATTGAGATTTTGTCAGACAGCATAGACAGCCACTCTAGAGATGAGATGACTAGGAAATAAATATAGTAATCAAATAAAACAAATGTAATATACACAACTGAAATATTAAATTAAAGTAATGTGAATAAAATATGGGTAATAAGTGATAAGCAGTAATTGGTAGTCACTACCATCATGGGACTTTAAATAATTATTTTATTCTGTGTTACAGCATATTGCAATGTGCTTCTGCTGCCTTTCATTAAAAATGTCTACAAAAATTCTGTAAACTGAAACCGACCGCAAAAAGCACTGATCGATCGCTCAGCACTACTAGCGGTAGGATGTGGTTGGCGAACAGTTCTGTCTGAAGAGGTGAGAGTGAGGGGCTGGAAAAGAGACCGGTTCACTGTGAGAATCATAGGCCTCTCAGACAGTGCCCCGGCCCCGTATCCTGAGCCTCTGGTTTTACCATGGAGGGCCAATACCTGGTTCCACCCATGGAGGGTCTAGATCCACCAGTATCCAGGACAGGCCTTTCGGTTCTAACCCAGTCTGGAGGGCTGATATCCAGGTAGGAAACCCATCTAAACACCTGACTTTGGACCCACAGGCATATAAACGTTCTGACATTTCCCTGCTGGAATTCACCATCATTTAATAATTTTCCCATTTGAAATCCCCATCCTTTTCTCCACTGCCAACCTGCATGACAGATGCATGTACAAAGGCTGGCAGGTAATTAAAACGAAATTCCCCATTTCCTTTCAGAGATCAGATTGGCTTCTGGATTTCAGTGGTGCAGCGGAGCATCTGTTTCTCTAGACAGGCCAGTGAATAATGCCTCAGCGATACACAGAGGGGGAGGGAAACAATGCTAACAGTGTATTTGATTGGGAATTGTTATTATGGGGTAAAAGGGTAAGGCAAAACAATGGCCAAAACTGCAGAGAAAAGCATTCCAACACAGTAGCTTTTCGCTCTGCCCCAGGGGCACTGTCTAATTTCCCTTCTGCAGTTTACTTAAATTAGCCTATTGTGTACCCGCCATAAAAGCAGATAACCGGAGAGAAGAAAGTGCTGAGTGTAATAGAAAAGAAGTGTGAAAAGGGAGGGAGGAGCAGTAACAGCCATCTCCCCGCAGCTTGATATTAACTGTCTTAAAATAAACACACAAGGAGGTGTGGTATGGGGTATTTTACCCCCCATGTAGATACCTTCAATGCAAACCACTCCACTGATGGTATTACATATATTACACCAGAGAAATAACACACCTGAAAGTAACACCTGTTTTTAATAGAAGAACTTGGCAGCTGAGATGGATGGTTGAGTTACTGGTTCAGCCTGTGCTAGATACCTACCTGTCTGTTGTGTGGGCGGGGGCATTGGCTGACTCTGTGGGGCGCTGAACTGCACTGTGCCCACAGGCCTGTACTGCTGGTTGGACAGGGGGTACTGGCCTGGCGCACAGTAACATGCTGGCATCTGTAGGCAGAGATAGAGCAGTCTAAAATGGCATACCATTAATACCAACACAGCTATCCATCTCTCTGAACATACAGTACAGTACCTCTGCTGGTGTGTGGTATATAGTTACCAAGTGCCATTTAAATGCTATTTCAAGTAGAGAGAGAAAGTATTTATGAACAAATGTATTGTACATGTCTCTCTCAGATAGTATTGATGGAACATTACAATCATGTAGTTGTGGGAACAAAGATACTGGCCAGGCATTGATTAAGATAGTCAGTTAGATGGAACAAAAGTATATTAGTACTAATGTAACAGAATAGTGTAAAGACTAAGAGGAGTAAACCAGGTTAGGCTCGGATGTACAGAAACTACCTGCTGCTGCATGTAGCCCTGTTGCTGCATGACCGGCTGGTTGACAGGCGGAGGGGCGGGGGTGTTGTAGGCCTGGGGTGCCGGGACGGGCTGGACTGGAGGGGCCACCATGTAGCCCTGCTGCTGAGGGGGGGTCTGGAGCACGGCGGAGGAGGGGTACATGGCAATGTGGGTGTCCCGACCTGGTCCCTCTCCAGAGACCTGCCGGGCCAAGCTCATGTGGCTGAACTGGGCTCCCAGGTTGTTTTGCTGTGGGAGCACACAGAAACGTGTTAAATTTATACATTACATTATTACATGTCTTTTATATATTTATTAATATAATGGGAGTTCAGTAATGGCTCTACTTGAACTACAACTGAACATTGTATAGAATTAATAATACATCGTACTTTATATAGCGATTTTCTGAAACCCAAAGACTTCTATAGAAAACTATAGGCTAGTAGTACTACCGAACGACTACTGCTGGATACAGCCACCCATGCAAATCAAAAATCTGAAGGCCCTAAAACTGAATTCCTCCTGACCTGTTTAAGTGTGGTTTGGTTTACTTTACAGGATGGCGGTTGGTTAGGGACTTTCAGCATTGCTATTCATAGAACATCAAATTCCATCATCTGCTGTGAAATTAATTATTCAAAGCAGCCTTCCACAAATGTAAAAATGTAATTAGTTATTAAGGGATGTTTATTGGTAGAGGGAGGTCAGGAAAGAGGTTAACGGAACACATGATTTGCATCAATGGATGGAGTGGGGTAGAAATACACAACACATGAAAATACAACGGATTCCATTTAGCATTAATTGGCATATTAAGTCTTACTAAGGGGGAAAAACACTAACCATTGACTAACTGCATTCGATTAGCCTCGAGAAGTAACGCTAAGCAATGCCTGACACTAGTGAATATAAGTTCATTAAGGAACTTTTGCAAGTCTTGTTTGAAATTCTGTCCTTGTGTGTATTATTTCATGAATATTAGCCTACATGTTACATTCAGAATCTAATGTGGGCATATAGCAAGAACAGAACATTAGCTCCATTCATTTTGCTGTAGAGAATTTCTATATTTATTAATCACAGTCATCTATCATATAGCTGGAAAATGACCCTATACTATTCCCATTTAGCAGTCTCAGGCACCTACAGTAGCAAACACCAGTTTGGCTCTGTACTAAGTTCACTATGTATTTACAAAAAGTATCAACAGATTATTTGGCTCTGTACTAAGTTCACTACACATTTACAGATTTTTTAAACAAGCCATAAGAGGGAAGATGGGATAGAACCCAAATATTGAGGTTGAAAGAGGAGGTGAATGAAGGAAGAGTAAAGAGATGAAAGTCAAGTACCACAGTGTATTGTTGGTTAGGGCAGACGGAGAGCAGCTGAGGTGGGTAAGAGACAGATGCGTACTGGACAGGCTGAGCAGAAGGCTGGAGGGGCCGGACCGGCTGAGGAAGGGATAGAACAGACTGAGAAGAGGAGGAGAGTAAAAGAGATAGAGGAGAAGAAGAGGTAGAGGAGGAGAGGAAAATAGGTAGAGGAGAAGAAGAGGTAGAGGAGGAGAGAAGAAGAGGTAGAGAAGAGGCAGAAAAGACAAGAGGAAGATTAAAGGAGAGAAGTAGGCGTAGAAGGTGAAGAGGAGAGGTAGGAGGAGAGAAGTACAGGAGAGAAGAGGAGGAGAAGCGGTAGAGGGCAATGGGTTTAGTCAAAGACATTAGGCAGAAGATGCAAACACTGCAAGAGGAGAAAGCATTGCCATCTCATAAACAAAATAATTACAGTAGGGGAAAAGGATATTAGTTTAGTGCTAGCTCCTGGGGAAATACAACTAAACAGTAATGAAGTTAATTAAGACAAAGAGCTCAGTCAATAGATGACCATGGATATGAATATCCTCTGTCTTCTACCAAGGTTGACTGGTGGAAATCAATTACAAGACATAAATATGAACACCACGGGACAGCTCTTAGTTCAACATAAATATCCTCCAATTTGCAAACCCCTCATCAGCCTCATCCCCTGTGTCTATAATGATGTCTTTATTAGAAAGGGACATTGCTGCTTCGCGTCATTGGAAAGGCATCCTTGTCCGACTCCTGGGTTGTGCACCCTACACTATCAGAGGTCAACTCATTTTCCTGCCCTGGTATTTTCACTAATGAAGCTCAACCCCTCTGGCTCCGGTTTATTTTTTTAAAGGACCTCTCCATGACAGGTTGTGTTGATGGGGATCTTGCTATTAGAGATTGCTATTCCTACCACCGAGGGCCTGTATAAATTCTAATGATTACCGTTTGGGCTGTGTGCTGGACCAGGGTCACAGTGTTTAGCCGAGACTCTGAACTCAATTCATTTACTCTGACAGGGGTGGCGACTAAGGAGAACGGCAGGTTGCAAAATTTCCTCAATGAATTACACTGTACAAATGTCAAGCACCGCCATGGTAATGTTTTGAAATGGGGACCATGTCAATCACCAGGGTGTTTTAGGATGACTGAGTAAGAATTTAACATGTACATCAGTTGTTTTCCTACTTTCCCTTGCCCTGCTAGGGATTAAACAAGCACGTTATGGTTTGTAATGTGTAGATGTTATGAATAAGCCAATGACATCTACATTTTCTCCTATGCTTCAATTGAATTGAATTAAATCTCAAATTAAATTCAGTGCCCTGCTAAAGGGTGTTAGCGGACCTGTGAGAGTACGTGGTTGTGATTGGTGGGCTGGTGTTGGTGGCGGCCAGGAGGGTGTGGAGGAGGAAGCATGGGCTGCTGGGTCCTGCCCTGCTGATTATGATGCTGATGATGTTGATGCTGAGGAGCCATGCTGTGGTTGGGGTTGTATACCACAGCACTGCCATCCGGGTTCACAAAGGGCTGGCCTGTAGGTAGAGAGGAAGGGCTGAAACGCACTGGAAAACCACCAGCACTGGTATCTCTATTAACACATTAATGATCATAATTTTCAGCATTATAATCAATACGAACCATCTTCTCAAATCACATCAACCATTATTGTCAACATTCTCTTCATCCCTATTGATATTGGCCCCATTATCAACATTAAACATATTCTTCAATGCTTTGATACGAATTTGCCAAATTATTAGGTATCCAGAAATGTAATTTGGCTAGCATTATCCTTACAGCAGTTGTAGACAGTATAGTGTCCAAAGGGCTTCATTTACATAGCCTATTTCTGAATTCACACAGTGTAGTGAGTAAATATTTATAATAAATGTGTACCTTTGCATGAGCAGGAAAAAGACGAAGAATATTGTGTGCGGAGGCACCTTGTGTAGAGAGAATATGAAAGAAACATCTAGGATAGATTTCTGCCCTCATTCTTTCCTAGGGCTCATTTCTCCTCTGAATCGCAGGTGAAAAATGCATTGATGGTTCTGAGGGTTCACTGTGAAATAGGCTGGCTCCGAATGCCGAATATCCTTTTGTGAAGGTATTTTTTAAGGCAGAAAGGAGGTTATTGCCACGGAGCAGTGCAGAGACACTCAGCTCCAGTGTATGGCTTATATATCACATTACCTGGTCAAATCTTGGGTGTTTTTTCCTTACATTTGTATTCTACACACGTCTAATGAAGTGCCTGTTGGTAATATACATTGCCATAGGGACAAAGGTTTAACACTCCACAGACATGTTTGCTTTGTGAGCTCTACAGTTACTCATATACTAAGAGGATTAGAGAGGGTTTGGGCCAAGCTCTTATTTTACTAAATCTAATATCAGTGAGTATCTACTATAGTTAGCATTTTTCCTACACATTTGGAGTCATAATAAATTATTGAGAAGAAAATATATAGGCTATACATTTGCACTCTGGGCTCATTTGCCAGTGGTGAGAGGATGGGTTTTCCTCAACTTTTTGCACGTGTGACACACACATGGACCTGAAAATAACTCCTCTTGAGTTTTGAACTATCAGGTGGCTAAATTAATTCCTGGGTACTACACAAGACATTTCCAAGTCCTTACGAAAGGTCAATAAGCAATTACACACTCCTGACTGGCTCTTGAAAAACATATTAGTGCCAGCTCCATATACCCGGGCTTATCAGCCAGACCCATGCATATTTAACAACTAACCTTCTCTATGTCGGCCGCTGAACGAGCAGACTGAAGAAAAATGCATTATACATCAGAGCTCCGACTTACTCTCTAGTTTTTCTATATTCAACACCGTACAGTATGGCTCCATTATCCCTTGTCTCAGCAACACTTTATGGAATTTGTTTTGACCAACGTCGGGAAATATTGATCTTGCGAGCGCACTATCGTTTTTCAAAGTGCTTCTGTTCTGACCTCATCTGCGGGCAGCAGAGAGACGGATCCTCATTTGAATGCAAGCCGCCTCAGACAGCAACTCCCGTGTCAAATCTAAATAATTTAAGGAAAGTGATACACATTCTGTCGGTTGGGTTTACTATTTAAAAGGACAATCAAAGCAAGTTCTAATTTTCACCTCCCCCAAAATACTCAGAACTCAAATACATCATAAATAATGCATGAAGAAATGCCTTGTGTTCTGCTGTGGCGTTCCACCACTTTTCTTCCAGATACCCCCCACCCGAGATACATCACCCTCCCCAGCTGGCTCCAACGTTACAAACTACAGTACGCTGTCTGTCTCTCTATGCACCACAAGAAGAAGAAAGCAGTCAAGGAATAAGCAGCCAGTTGTGAGAGTTTGTGAGTCGTGTTAGTTTGAAGGAGAAGATATCGGTTTGTGAAAGAAACACATTTTACATCCCCCATGCAAGCACCCGTACTGTACAACTAACTTATTCCTAACCAACCTGGTCCGATGGTATGGTTAGAGGGTACCAACCTGTGTGTGGGTTGACCAGGATACTCCCTGGCGGTATCCCTGTGGCTTCCAGGGGAAGCAAATAGTAGCTAGTGTTAGCTGCATTTGCTAGTGGTGGCGGCACCGGGCCGCTCCTGCCTCCCGCCTCATAAGTCACAGTACTACTAGTGCAGGTGGCTGGGTAAGCCACTGGGCAGGGGGGCACGGCGTGGTTGTGAGGGTGGCCAGCCTGGGTTAGAGCTGGGACGGTGAGGGGCAGCTGGGAGCGAGAGAGCGAACCCGTTGAGGACCCTACACTACTAGAAGACTCTAGTGAACCTAGGGAAGGAAGGAAGGAAGGAAGGAAGGAAGGAAGGAAGGAAGGAAGGAAAGCCTTAACCTACAGACACAGCAGAGTTAACACACCATGCTTAGAGTTGTTATATGGGGTTGGAAAGGGAGAGTCCTAAGATGCATGCCAAGGGTCAAAGGAGATACTGATGGTATCTACTGGAGAAGCTGCTTGAATTCATTGGATAGTTATATTAGTCTGGCTTAGACAATCACCTTTAACTGTACAATGCATCAATGGTTGAGACCATTGCCATAAAAACCTTTAGTTGACCCAAGTAGAAATCTAATGTTTTTCATTAAGAAATGCACTACATTGAAAGGTCAGTTTTGAAATTCCAAACCTACACAACCAATGATCTATTCTAATTACCTGTGGGACTGATGCGGTCATAAAATAGAAAAGAGGATGATGATATCGTCAGCAGCTCTAAATGACAATTTAATTAATTTCTTGATTAACGTCTTCATTTAACTATTCACTTTGTGTGTCCAAGCACCACCACCATGTCCATGGTGGGCAGAACACAACACAACACTTAATGAAACTAATAGATTCTTGAACTGTACATAATTAGATCATTAAGACTGGAATCTAATCATGTCAGGTAAACAAAATAAAACATGATTGACTAAGACATTCTACTACAATTCTAAAAGAATGGCAAACCACTGATAGCATATTACCATAATATTTGTAGAACTATGGTTCAAAGAAAGAGAAAATGCATAAATGCTAAAATAATGCTTTGTTGAATTGGCTAGCTACTTCCCCTATTAAACTGACCATTGTATGTTTGAGATGGGGCTCTTCTTTTTGTGAACGTAATAACCAATGAATTCACACTCCAGATACCAAATGGTTGTAATAAAATGAGAGTGGAGGAGCGGCAAATGTAATAAGAGGAGAAAGTATGCTGGAAAGGCACGCATTAGAAAGCACACTGTCAACAATGTACACACTGTCAATATGTGAGTGGTATGTTAAGTGCCAGCAAGGTGTGACAATGCACCAAGACCTGCATCAATGTTGGCAAATAGAAAAGTGCTCCGTCAATATCTTGATCAAATCAAATGGGGGGGGGGCGACGACACGATACACAAAAAGCATCCTATATCAACGCAAGGAGACAGGAGATGAAATGTGCATGGTTTGGGAATACACCTACAGCACAAGACCACACAGTGAAGCACCCATTTCACCTGGCAGGAGTCGTCATAGGGAATTTGTCTCTTTAAAGACTAAAAGCATTCAAACCCTTTGATAGAATGATGGACATTATTCTAGAATCTGCTTTTGTCATGTCACATGGCTTCTCTGATTGGACGCTCCTCTAAATGGATAGGCCGTTTTCACAGGTGCTGCACTGCTGATTGGCCAATATAAAGGTGGAGATTTAGAGTGAAGTGAACTGTGGTTGGTGGTTAGTTTGGTTAAACCAGACTGAACACTGCACTCACCATGGAGGGTGGCATTCAGTCTGGTTTAACCAGGCTAGTTGATAGTGGAAGTAGTGGTTATTTATTTACCAGTCTTAGAGAGGCGACCCATGCTCTTGCTGCTGCTCGAGCTGTCTCCCCTGATGAGGACAGAGATCCCGCTGAAGCTGCTGGCCTTGGTCATGGCTGGCCTCAGGTTACGGTTGGAGCTGTCAGAGTCTGTGCTGCTCCACGGCCGAGGGTCAGAGTACTTGGGTTCGTTCTCAGAGCTGCTCTGGCGACTGTTGGCCGGGCGGCCATCTTTTAACCTGAGGAAGGAGCCATTTTAAACCATTATGGGATTATACATTTATTAGCTATTATAACAGATATAAACTAATGAATCACATAACCATTTCCTAAGCAGAGAGTAAGAGATTGGTGAATTTGTCATGGCTATGTTACGGTGAGAGATAATTACCTAAACATTTGCCGCCTTTGCTGTGTACTGTTACAAGCATCATCCTCCTGTTTTCTTTTTTCAAGAGCCAAGCCATCTGGACCCTGGAATAAAATAAGCTCTGTTCGCTACTTGTATTTACTGACTCAAACTATATATTAAGGGAATTCTATGGGATGGTTCTTACATCTTGAGCAAATATCCTGTCTCTGGCCCTCTGGTACTCCTCCTCTCGTTCCTCTATAGACTTACTCCTACGGTCGTCCTTTAGCCGCATCCGCATCTAGACACGTCAACACAATGCTTTAGCACTAACATCTGACACATACATCCACTGTCTCCTTTAGCAGTGGTTTGTTAGTTAATAGTAACAAAAGGCTAAGGGAATATACTCTAGGAAACACTGAACAAATCACCATTAATACCATTTGTCCATTGACTACTGCTTTTACTTTGTGCATGGAGGAAAAACATTCTGAGCTGTGCTAGTAGTGAAGACACCATTAATACCATTTGGCCATTGACTACGCTTGGCGCATCAAGGAAATACACTTTTCAAAATAGGGTGTTGTCTTTTTAAAACTTTACTGGCTTTCATGGAGAAAAGCGAATAATTTATTTTCACATTTTATCTTTCTTTCTTGGAAGCTAATTGATCATAATGAGGTCTAGTATTGGGGAGCCTCACATCAAATGACTATCTTACCATGTTGTCATCTTTGTCTGAGCCGGAGTTGTCCCTTTTGAGAATGTAGCGCTTTTGGAAGTCGTCAGTTTTGTCGTCTTTGATGTGTTCTGAAAACTTTTGATCAGGTCTACAGAGAGAGAGATATGGGGGGAGAAAAAAATGAGGAAACTTGAGTTGTAGTACTAATTTGTTCCAAGAAACCTGAGATGTTTACACCATCTCCCTTCCACCTCAAACGCTGTTGCTCTCCTCCCAACTTTCATCACCCAATATTGAAAACGCAGATAATTACGTTTCCCCAAAAACTCATTTCGAGGGCTGCAAAGGAAAATCTCTTTTGCCTTGGCAGAACATTTCTGCAGGCTTAGCCATTTGAATTAAGAGTAGGGATGAACATTTAAATTATTGGTTGTGGCAGAGAGGGACGAGAGAGATTACTCACATTCTTGTATTGCTAGTTTTGTTGATGATTACAGATTTCCCGGTTTGGTCGACGTTGTGGTCTAGGCCGAAGTAGGCGGCGACGCGGTGCAGCAGCATTCTGTGGTAGGATGTCATTGGAGGGAACTTTCTCTTCTGGCTTCTGAGGAGGTGGATGAGGAGAGGACAGGACAGTGAGGAGAGGACGATAGAAGACAGAGGGAGAGGACAGGAGGTGGGAGAGGATGGGAAAAGAGTGGGAGAGGACAGGGAGAGAGGAGGATAGAGGAGAGGACAGGGAGAGAGGAGCATGGAGGAGAGGACATGGAGGAGAGGATGGGGGGCGAGTACAGGGGACCAAATCAATAATTCAAAGAGGGACTACAGGACAATTAGGAACAGTCGTTCTGTGCAAAACGGTCCAACATAGCCTGGAGTGAAATCTCATTAGTTCTCCCCAGGCAGAGAGAGACATCACACGAAATTATGCATGAGGCTTAATAAATGAACAGAAACAGCTTATTCTGTTTAAATGACCCCCCCCCCCCAAATCCTCAACAAATCGAGACACAAGAGACTCGTAAATTCAGTTGAAATGCACCCCAAAAAAACTTGACCCAGCTGAGCTACTCACTCGTTATTACTGATAAAGTCGAGAATGTCCTGTTCCAACTTCAGCAGCATCATTCTGTCCCTGTGAATATAATGGATTGAACATGGAGATAATTAGTTTGGAGTCTGTTTAGTCATTTGAGCATCCATCTCATTACCTCGGGGTATGAAAAAAACTGCAACTGATGACTGATGAAAATGCCAAGTGTTCAAACCTTTTAGAGAATGAGTCTTTGCTTATTCACCAGTGAAAACCAGTGAAAGAGAACAACAGCTGGGCTTGTGGGAACAGACTATATATTTTCAAATGACTGGCATGGGTACACACCTGGGGTTGTTTTTCAATGTGTTTACTAAGAATTCATGGATATCGATCCCGGTAGAATCTGTGTACTCCTGACTGGAATCTGGAGGGGAAAAATAGGCATTAAAGAAAAACTTTTCTATTGCGTCTCCTCATTTCGCAGAAACTTCGCAAAAGTTAGAGCATTAATGAGCAATAATATATTTTTTTTTTAAAGTAAGCTAAACTTGTAGGACATAAGACCATCCATTGTTGTGGTTTATTTTAAATCAACTTTACAACCTCTGAGAAACCTCTGATTCCAGACAATAGCCGGTGCTTACCCACACAGGATGCCTGTGTCCCAAATGGAAACCTTTTTTGTATTTAGTGCACTTCTTTGGACCAAGGCCCATAGGGGACGCAGATAATGCCTACCTCTGGACAGCATCTTCCTGGGCATCCTCTCAGTCTTCTCTAGCAGCTTCTCCACACCTTTGTCCTCCTCATCCTTGATGGGTGACACCTCCTCTTTGTCAAATGACTGGGAGACCTGGATCTCAACTTCATCCTGCAAAATAAAATACTGTTGGAGTCACCTTTTATCATGAAACAAATGGGATAAGGTGATTTCTCTTACTTAAGGAGCTATCCATCAGGATAATGATGACGACCCCACCAACTTTCCAAATGTACAGATTATGTAGCTAGTGGGGTGGCATGGTAGGAAAGCCCATGTGTACTAAGGGTTATAAGTTTAATGCTATGATCTTGAGCATTCACACCCTACAGAGTAGCCCAGCCTACTCTTTCTCTGATTAAGAATCTGAAGCACCCAGAAATGATTTCATTTAATATTTTGGTCAATACAAAAGTAGAAGTAAAACAAGCAGACAATGAGGCAGAGGGACAGCAGATGTTTTTTTTAATGGGGAAATCTGCTATGTTTACATTGGAAGAAAAAAAAACATTGCACCACCCCTGTAAAAAGTACTAGCTTAGGGGAGTTGCAGCTTGCTAACAATGCTTTGATGCTGCACAGACTGAGTAAAAGCGAGAGAGCGAAGGATAGTGAATAGAGTGGGGGGAAAAACTCCTGGGAAAGGAAATCTCAATTACACACCAGTTCAAGGGCATACATCTGACTGAATGAGTCTTCGTGACACCCTGCCAAGCGTATTCTTTCATGAGGTGGGAGATAATTTGACAAGCATTTGTTTAATTCACTCACACAGTCAGGGAGTTTCCATACTGCTCCTGATTTAGGGTTTTTATACAGTAAACCAGTTAAACGAGACACTATTTCTACTATGGAATGGGTGGAATGAAAGAAAGTTGGCCTAACACCTAATAAAACAAACGTGTTCTACAGAAGCTTGCATTCAAATAATTCAACAGATTTGAACCCCTGCTGTCAGATTAAAACAAATTATTTTAATAGGCTAATTCTAGTATGACCTTTTGGATCTTAAAAAACAAAAAATCAGATTTCATGTTGAACAAACAAATGTGAGAATCTAGACCACAGCTAACACGGAACCCAAACCGGCTGCGCACGTGCGCCATCGTGCATAAATGTATTTTGTCCCCCTACACCAAACGTGATCACGACACGCAGGTTAAAATATCAAAACAAACTCTGAACCAATGACATTAATTTGGGAACAGGTCAAAAAGCATCAAGCATCCACACATAAAACGGCCAACCGAATCGTTTCTAGTCATCTCTCCTCCTTCCAGGCTTTTTCATCTTTGAACTTAAATGGTGATTGGCATCTACACTTTCATAGTATTACCACGAAAACCGGCAAAACGTGTAGTCTTTCAATCACCCACGTGGGTTTAACCAACGAGATGGCACGTGGGTACCTGCTTCTATAAACCAATGAGGAAATGGAAGAGGCAGGACTTGCAGCACGATCTGCGTCAGAAATAGAACGGAGTTCTATTTTACCCCTTGGCAACGCAGACACTCGTTGGCGCGCGCAAGCAGTGTGGGTGCAATAATTGAATAACATTGATTTCTACATTTATTTTGCGACGCTTGCGCCACGTGTCCGGTCTGGTCAGCATGTAAAGCTAAATATGAATCATGTGGTGAGTGACCTGAAACAAGGTAGGTGCTTCAATAGTCACAAATCATTTCAAGCAACTGGAAACGTCGTGTTATTCAAACAAATTCCTTTCTGAAGCTTTTGTTGCGGGGAAAATGTTGTTCTGGAAGCTGAAGATAACCAAAGAGGGGAACAGTTGGTGAGGTGTGGAAACTACAGGAATTTCTTGTAAACCTTTCTTGACGTTTCATTATTAAAAGAGATGCACTTGTGGGGTATAAATATGCAATGAAATGATGGTTTGACACCAGCTGATGGTTTGGGGAGGGGCAGTGAATTGTCATAGGAGGGGCGTGGGGGATTTGCGGTTTACCTTGTGTTCTCGAGGCAGATCAGTGGTAATAGGGGGAGGAGGAGAGGACTCTTCGCAAACAGCCAGGCTCCGAACTAACTTTAACTTTGAGTTAGACTGGGGATTGGAGAGTGGTGAGGGTTAAGAAGAGAGTCAGGATGGGACAAATACGGTGCAGGCAGAGTTTGAAAAAACACCACAAACCAAGCGCATGGATGGAGGGAAATGTATATATCAGAAGGAAAATCAGAAGGAAAATATCAGAAGGAAAATTTAAAAAGAATCCAGAATTCCCATGCAAGCACAGCACACACTGGCATGGCAACCCAAGCTCAAGACACCAAGCACACGGTCACCTAGGTTAGATTGACCATTAACTGGTCACTGGTTAGATCACTCGTCATGATTGTGATGCATTAGAATTTACACTCGAATAACTGAAAATCACAAGCTTAAAAATATATACTACACAAAATGGGGGGGTGCAGGCAGTGTAAATTAAAAGGGAAAAACAACTCATTGTCAGCTATTAGATGGTGGGGTTCATCAAGCAAACACTGTTACAGACATGCCTCTTGCCACTGTACCTTGGGCCTTTTTCCCATCTGTCCCGGTGTTTGCCGCTGTACAGTAGGCAATGAGACAAAATGGATCACATGAGACAAGGGTCTCATTGTCTGTAAGCCCTGGGATGAGTCCCCTTAATTAATAACAAAATGACTGAGGTCAATTACATAGTAAAGATGGGAATCTGCTCTTGAAACCATTTAGTCCATCTCTACAAAAACAGAACCATTAAATGTTTTTGTAATGAAGAAATATATTATTAACCTTTTCTTTTGCCTAAATATCCAACAGATTCTAAACCTTATTTATTAATGGTTGATGCACAATAACATTTGAATTTGTTTGCCCTAATGTTTGTTTGCCCTAATGCCCTAATGCATCAGGCTAAATTATACCCAAGTCTAAATAAGTCACTGTAGTAGAGGATTTGGAAAGAAAGAGTTCCTTGCCCTCCATGCTACTCTGAATTCTAGACTTGGAAGAACGGCCGCGGGGAATTGTAAAATAACTGTTCTCTCCTGCACACACGTCTAAAACAGCACCTTGTGTGCAGTGAGGCGCCTCGATCTGCAAAGTGGAGGAGACAGATGGCAGTAAAGGCATTTGTTCCGCCTCCTCATCCCCCTAGGGGTGATACAGGAGAAGTTTGTGGATAAACTGGGATTTGAGATCGAGATTATCTGCTTTTCCGCTCTTGCATGGATCTCCTCAGCAGACTGACTGCATGGCTCCTGGCCTTCCCATTCCCTTACAGGTATATGCCCCCCCCCCCCCCTCTTATCTCAACTGCCTTTAGTACTATACAACCACCTTTACAAGGGGGGGCAGCCAGGCTAAGATACAACTGAAGTGGCAATCTTTTCCATATAAAGTGCGCTACTTTTGACCAGAGCCCTATAGGCCCTAATCGAAAATAGTGCACTATATAGTAAATAGGGTGCCATTTCAAACGCAGCTCTCCTCTGACTGCTGTAATACCATATATAACCACCTATACACATGGAGCCAGGTTGAGAGAAGACTGGTGGTGCTGAGATATGAAAAGGGTCAAGGCTTTTCAGAAAGGGGGATAGCATGAGGGAAATGTTACAGCATGAAAGGAAACTAGCCTAGCTGTTCAAATCTTTCACGCACTACCTGTCAGAGGATGGGAGAGAAAAAACGATATAGGCCGCCTGCCATATAAAACCTCCACAAGGTTAACCTTCAAGCGTATGATAACTGAGTAGTGGTTTTGCGGTACACCGCTTCTGCGGGTTCTCACAACTCAATTATCTGACAATTGATTGGTTGTGCTTTGCCAGGGACTCCCCAGGGCCCCTGAGCCTGTGCTGTATCAGAAAGCAATTATTTCTCCCCGCTCTGCTAACCATTACAAAGCCCACCGATACCCCCAACCCTCACACGTCTGTCTCACTAGTCCCCTACCATTTCTCGCTGCATATACCTTTAGTGTAGTCCTCTGGTACATAACCCAACCCCGTCAACGGACATGCCATACTTTGATACGGAAATTGTGTGGGTAGGGATGGTTGATTTTGTGGGGAGGGGGGGTTGCAGGCATTGGTTAAAAAAAGGCTGACTGGTACGGGACGGTGTGGGGCCCAGGTGGTAAGATACAACCCTGCTCTGTGATGAGATTTACCTGAGTTTCGTTCTTGTCTTGGCAGCAGCTCTCTGGTTGAATCTCGGGTTGGAGCTGGTTTTGAGCTTTGGCCTGTGGCGGGGTCTCTGCCTGCTCCCTGCCGTTTGTCTTGGTCGGGCTTGGTTCTTCTCCCCCCGCTGGTGTCGGTGTGGCACTGACATGGTGGCTCTCCTCCGTCTCCACACCTCTCATAGTGGCGCTAGTCTCCTTTACAGTGACAGTATCAGACATCCTCATTAGAGAAGGCTACTTGGAGCTTCGTCTACCAAGAGCTCGAGACCTAGAGAGCAGAAAGAGATGGACAACACACGACACGGTTGTTTCGGTCAGCCTCAGCCACTGCCTGTCCTCCCCGAGGCTACTGTTTCAGCAGCAGCTATTTGTACTAACAGATCAATGAAGTTTCCTCAATGACAAATCACCCAATATTATAGCCACCTGTGTAATAGTGCATAATTTTAAACTCTTAACCTCTCCCCCTTTCCTTTCCCTACACCCCTCCCTCGATCTAAATTGATGAAAACCGTGTCCCTGAGAGTGTGAGCAGCACCTGGCCCTCAGGAGAGCCCAGCCAGCTCAAAGGTGCTAATGAGAATCAGTGGCTTCTGAAGCGCTTCCATTAACACTTTAGAGGGTGAGATGTGCTCTACTCCTGTGTGTGTGACGCTCCTCTACTCACACAGTGGTCCTGCCTGACAGTGCGTGTCTGGTGCCAGGGCGGACGTCAGCATGGCCAGATGGTGCAACGAGCTGTGACTGCTCTGCCTGCCAGGCTGCCTGCCTCGCAGGGAGAAAAGACACGGTGGTGGTGACACTCCCATATGCAGGCCTGTAGACGCTGTAGCAAGCAGCACTGAGGCCTCCAGGGATCCCGATCTTCCTTATCGTGAAAACGGGAGAAGCAATCTCCCTGCGTTATCTCCTATCTGGCAACCTGTCACCACACTGGCATCCTATTCTCTCCCACCCAGTCTCTCTGGCTGTCACTGCCCGCTCTACCCTGCCTATCCAGTCTGCCATCTCTTGTCTGAAATGGACTGCCTTTTTAATGCTTTGTCCTGAGACATGGGCTGTGACTATTACTGCAGAGGCTGTAATGTCTGTGATGCGAGTGATGTCTGACTGTGTGTGTGTGTGTGTGTGTGTGTGTGTGTGTGTGTGTGTGTGTGTGTGTGTGTGTGTGTGTGTGTGTGTGTGTGTGTGTGTGTGTGTGTGTGTGTGTGTGTGTGTGTGTGTGTGTGTGCATTTACCGGCTGCGGTGCTTGGCCTGCAGGTCAGTGGTAGCGCCGAAGAGAAGGGCGAGACCCACTGAGGCGGGGTCCCTCTGCGTGCTGCTGCCGTTGGTGTCTGGGTGGTGCTGGACCAGTTGGTGGCTGAGGCTCTGGCTTGTGTGGAGCTGGGTCGTGCTGGAAGCCCTGAGGAAGAGGCCCATGTCCCCGTCACCAGCACTGGGTCCGGCAAGCAACAGCACTGGCCTCCGACAAGGCTCTCATGCCCCTCAGTGACCTGGGGAGAGAGGTGGTGGAGGGAGGAAGAGAGAGAATGGTTTGTTAGTATGTGTGTTCACTGATGATTTATGTATTTAAATGTAAACTCATCTTTAACATATTTGTAGAACAGGGTGTTGAAGTTATCAGTTGCATACACACTCACAGAGTAGGAGTGATACTAAAACAATAATTTTGAATCAACTCTATTTGGCTGACCGAACGGCTACTGTCTAGCTGAGAAGACGTGGATTTGTTGCTTCTCTGATTCTTTACTCTCCTGTGGTTGGAGGCCAAACTGCAGTGCAGGAGGCTGTCACAGAGAGCTAACGTTTCCATCTCTCAGCTTCCTCAGAGCTCCGCCACGCTCTAACCCCGCTAAACTCTGCTCTCTTCTGGGTTAAGAAGCTGTGTGGAGGAAGTCCCAGTCAGAGGAGTTGGCCAGGAGGTCAAGTGGATTTACAGCTCGCTCCATAATCCAGTTAACAATGGCTCCAACTCACATCTTAGCCCTACGGAGCCCCAGGTAACCGGGCACTGTGTCACCTCGTAGAGGTTGCCATGGGCACCAAGAAGCATGGCGTCATGGTAGCTAGTTCATCCTAAATCTATTCTCTCTCTTCAGTACAGTTTACTGAACAGTTATCTGATCTGCTCCACACTGGCCAGGATGACTGTGTTGGTGCTTCTCAATTCACATTTTTAGCAGAATTCAGCAGTGGAAATACCAGTCCAAATAGAGGCCTGAGATCATTGGGACGTGTTGACTTGAGAATGGCAGGGTACAGCTAAGCAAACACTTGCTGTGTACCTGACTGACTACGTAGCACATTTATCAGGCTAATGGAGGTGGCGCAGAGCTGAAGCAGGGGCTGCTGCATTATTTAATCCTCCGATGGCCTCGCCTGATTGGGATTCATGAGATCTGTAGCCCAGGGCTGGTAGGGGGCTGTCAGTAGAGAGGACAGGTGTGTGCGCGTGTCTGGTTGGCTTTTAGTGTCTCACACACACACTTACGGTCACACAAATGCTTGTCAACACACACACACACCCGTCTGTCGGTGTGCGGCAGCCTCCTGTCTGTCAACAGGGCGTGTGGTGTCTGTCACAAGTCCCTCTGCTCAGTCTCTTTCCCCAGGCCTCCTGCTGTCTGGGCTGCCTGCCCTGTGCTTTTTGGGAGTGACAGCCTGCCATAAGCCCTCCACATCTCAACTACGCAAGCTGCACTGTGGGGGGGGGGGGGGTCACAGGGACCAGACGTCGGCGAGGGGCTGAACGAGACACTCTGCATATTTTCCCACCTCTTCTCTAGGCGGACTCACACTCAAGGACAATTATGCTTTTAATGCGACCAGACAAGAGCAGTTCTGGAATTCATGAGAGCTCAGTAGTTCACCACCCCACCCCCTCCCGTTTTTTCCGCAGCACATCCAGCGTCAGGAGAGCAAGGACGCCCATGCCTGGCCAACCTTTTCCCTCCCACGCCCCCGCTTTGGAGTGGCCACAGATGGAGGCTCCCCCAGGCTGAGAGAAGTGGAGGGCTGGTGGTAGAGAGGAGAGTACAGTGCCGTCTCTTCTAGTGGGAGGACCAGTGCTGCCTGACTGAGGCCCCATGAGGATCAACCTCCATTAAACAAGTTTGTGGTGCGTGCAGTGGAAAATCTAAGAAGCAGGTCTTTCTTGACCCTGGATGTTGAGCCTTGTAGTCACATGACTCTTCTGGGACTTCTGGTCTCAGCCGGAGCACTGACTGGACGTTCCGTAGACTTTTCGGTGTCTGTCCATATGCTTGTGGTTTGTGTTTTCTTATGAATTTATGAGTGCATCATTTCTACGGCAGATGCTAATGCTTTTGTGAATGACAGATGGACAATATTAAAGCGGCAAAGGGCATTCTTCCCCCCTCTTGGAGATTCAAAAGTCCAATTCATTTTGTTACTTTTCCTTCTTTCCTCTTCAATGGGGGAGTCTGAGTCCACTTTTCACACTAATTGGTCAGGGTGTTCTATCCGAGCGGCTAGCCGGAGCCAGACAGAGACAGCACCGGCCATCTCTTCTCCTCACAGTTGACTCGAGGAATGCTTAGATGGTTAAGGATTTACATTGAGCTGCTCAACCAACTGTGGCCGACCAGTGAGCAGAGGGAAAACTAAGAGTACAAATAAGGTTGGAAGTGGCGAGTTTGTGAGTGATTGTAACGTGTGTTTGTGTGTGTGCGTGCCTCTCTCTTTCCGATCGGTCATCCAGTCGGCGAATGGATGTTGGAGATACAAATGAGATCTGTGTTGGTGTCAACGAGTGACAGCTAAGAGTGGAAAGGGTATTGATTTTGTCAGGCTGGATAAATAAGCTGTTTGCTGCTTCCTCATCCCTGCTGTGTACAAAACAAGAGGCAGGGTAGCATCCCAAATGGCACCTTACTCCTGCATAGTGCACTACTTCTGACCAGGGCCTGTCCAAAGTAGTGCACTAATATAGGGAATAGGGTGCCATTTGGGACCCATGCAGGGAGGTGTCCTATAGACTTAAATAGTGAGGAAGCATGGCACGAACATGGGCAGGAGGAGAGGAAAGCGGGAGCAGTCCGCTATGGTCGATCTGCAAGTTGACACCGTAATAAACCAGAGACAAATGGACTGATCTGTCTGTGACAGTCCAATCATGTGTTAACTAACCATGAACATACAATTTTATTTTCCAGAATATAAACTAGGTAAACAATATTTCCTTCTTATGAAAGCATGTGACTCACCAAAAATAATTTTACCCTTTATCTGTGGGGAAAGCATTTATGACAATGCAACAAGGAACATTTTTTGGGGTCAAGAATAAAATAGTAAATTTATATAATTCTGCAAGATTAGAATACTTTGTGATATTGAAATAAGAACTGAGGGAGATGAAAACTTTAATTAAATTCCTTCCTTTCAACCTTTGTTATCTTTTAAGCACATAGACCTGGAGAGAGTTTTTTTTTATTTTTTTACCACCCACACACAGGGGGATGGTGTCCTTATTAATAATCCCCATCAGCACTGGGTGAACTATTTTTTCATAGCCAATTATATTTACGGATGATTGACAGTTGGCTGACGTCAGAACGGAATATAAATTGCAAGAAGAGGGGGGTGCTCTGAAGCTGACACAACTGTGCCTTAACTACACACACGCATTTAAAACACATAATTAAAAGAAAAATACCAGTGATGCCAGCTCCGTAACTGCCCCTTTTTGCTCCCACCATGCCCCCTTCCCTTACATACAGCACCATCTGAAATATGTAATTCCCTGGCTTCAGTTTGGAACTGCGCCAAGAAGTACACCGTTCCATTGACAGACTAAGATTCCGGTGCATTCAACACTCAGAAGGCTCAAAAGACAGTCCACCTCTAGCCCCAGGGTGCTTTCTTTAATGACGCTCTCTGAGTTAGGGGAGATTTTTTTTTTTTTAAATACCCCTGAGGTCGGAAGGTTCAACTCTCAGACCCCAGTGGTGCTGTTCATTTCCATCTGCTTAAACACAAAGCCGTGATCAAAAGCAGAGTCTTGCGCACAAAACATTTTTTTTTTATTGAATGCAGGAATAAAGAAGTCTATATCTATGTCCGAGCCAGGGATATCAAAAATGAGATCGGAGAATTCCCAGTAGTGCGGGGCAATATGGACAAAAATCCATATCACCATAAATGCAATGAAATTACCACGATAACGATACATTGAACATTAATGTGCACCAATTACTTTTTATTATATTACCCTTAAAACTACTACTTTAAATGTGTCTATCATTGTCCTGTTAGCAATAGCCCATTTTAGCAGCCTTATTTTGTTTCAAACTTCACATTCCTCTAGTAAAGGCTACTTATCGTTCTTATTAATATCAGTAAAAATGTCCTCGATAAATGGTCGATATTGATACATTTTGATTGATCGTCCCAGCTCTAATTCACAGTACATTGAGCTACACTAATGACTTCAATAGCAAATCACAATATCCACTATCCATCATTTCATCCAGCAGAGAGAGGAGACATGGTGAATCTCTCACCTGCTGTGTGAGTTTCCTAATAGATGGGCCAGGTGACTTCAGGGCTGCCGTCAGAGGTGAGGCTACCTCTAGCTTCCTTTCAATTACCAACGGGGGAGAAAGAGGAGAAAGAATGAATGAAACATATAAGGGAAGGAAGGATGGATAAGGATCAAAATCTTGGTGCAGTTCTTTCCTTTGCTGGACGGCAGCAGCCGACACTCAGCACACAAAGAAGCGCTTCTTTTCACTAATGAGGCCTTCCTGCGGAGGTTAGAGCGCAGTGCGCCGGACTACGCTCCCTCCCCGGCTACATCCATATAGCAATTACACCACTTAATTGCCTTCATGGGCCAGATATTCCCCTGCCTTTTGCCCCAATCATAATGCAATTACGCCAGGTTCCTGGGCAATGTTAAACGCCATCTCTGGAGTGCATCTCTGGGGCATTGTGGCTTGCAGTAGCATTGGGTCCCGTTATGTTATTAATTTCAACCCCCTCTTAGAGTGAGGCTGGAGGAGACTGAACTGAATCATTAGCCAGACTCTGAAAACGACCCTTGTCACCTCGCTCCGGCCGTCTGGGACTGTGATGGGAGCCAAAGCTCACTGATGGCAAGTGACATTTGGGCTAGGCATCAAATTAGAATCCTTCACTTGTCCCCTTCATTAGATGTCCGATTAGTAGAGATAAAAGGATATGAGTTGAAGACTGGAGGGGAATTGATGAGAATGGCAGAAAGAGTAGCCATTAGGTGTGCGCTGACAGTAGTGGTCTGACGGACTCCATTTCCATCATAACCTTGTCCCACTTTACCAGAACTCTGATTGCCCCATTTAACAGAAATTAGATGCATAGTATTCAGGGAAACTAAATACAAGTGGCCCCACTCTACCAATTACAACACAGTTCGCACACACTTAGCATAAAAATAATTTGCTAACAGTCCCCTAAGGTATCATATGGGGAAATGGAATAGACGCAATTACCAGTGAACTATTAGCAAATAAATCCAAGCTCGTAACGCTATAGAATAATCTATGACAGGGATAATAACCAATTCATCAGCCAGCCAGAGGACGATTGAGGAAACAAACACACCTGGAGACACAGAAATGAGCATAAAAATGCTGACAGAGGCACAAGACAAAAACAGCAAACCTCTACACTTCTAAATTGCTTATGAGCTGATTGAGCACTTACTAGTAGAATTGCAAAAATTACAGAAGAACAATAGCAAGCGCACTCCTACCAGACAATGTAATAATATTCAGAGTTGCAAAAGATCTGCATATTCCGCGCCCCATTAGACTCAACAACTTTTCCGGTGTGAAGAAAGCCACAGTGTCACAAATTGACAACGCCATTGAAGGAGAGAGATGGAGACTGTCTTACTGTTGCATGCATTTCCCTCCTGGTCCAAGCATGGCACAGCGAGTAAGGTTTTAGAGAGGGACTGAGCAGCTTGGGTCCGAGTGTCGTGGTGCTATTCAGCACACATCAAAAGATCTCAGCAGGGGTTCAAGCGCACCGCTTCCTTCCCCCTCTCCATCCTAAGGGGAAAAGCTCTTTGGAAAAGAAACAACGTCGCAGCAGCGCAAATAACAATATTTTCAAAGGGGAAGTTAATGGGACTATGGCCAAAGACAACCGTGGTGCAAAAAAACTCACAAAGCTCCAGACAGCTAATCATATTCCTCCTTTTTCGAACGCAAAGCTTGTGAACTTCTAGAAAAGCCGCAGCATTTTCCCGTCAAACTCTGCTCTCTCACTGCAAATTGCTGAATACTACAGCCATGCTCAAACAGTCTCAGGTTTATTTCACTATGTACAAAGACCCACTTACACAGGGTGCTCATATATTGGACCTTGTTCTGGTAGGTACTTGCACCTCTCGAGTGGAGCGTGCACAGCACATATCACTCACCTGCCACATTGTAGCCACCATTATTTCCATTGGTCAGAGGTTTAGTTTCCATAGTACCAGAGGCTGCATTGGCTGTGAAAGTTGCTGCTCAGAGAATTGTCCCCGAGACAGCCCCCTTCTTTCTTCCTTTCTTCCTCTCTTTGCAGCGCTCTCTCGCTCTGTCTGTGCCGGGCTGCCTAAGTGCCAGAGCCCATGGTTGGGTTGAGACTCTCACTCCGAAGCCTCGGAGACAGAGCCAAATCAACGACTGGGCTGTATGATGTCAGAGCCGGGCTCAGCCACTCAGGTGGCTCGGCTGAGCTCGCGGCACGTCACTGGCTAAATTGAGCTCTTTATTAGCGATACAGCTCGAGCCCACGGCGTTGAGAGGAGCCATGGGATGTTTACCTACCTCACCCATCCCTCCCACTTCATAACCAACCACCCTCCCCGCAATAAAATCACAACCCAACCAGAGTGTGTGTGTAGGTGTTTGTGTAGGAGTGAGTGTGTGAGAAAGGTGGGGGTATGTTGGACCACAGTATATGCCTTACAGAGGAATAGTGTAAAGAGGTAGTGCGATGTAAAGAAAGCTTGAGAGAATTCTACTGTCTAGGTGTATTTGATTGATTGGCCGTAGCAGTCAATTAAGGGGGAGAAACATCTCATTTGAATAAAGGTTTTGACACTTCTCTTCTGCAAATCTTTTAGTGAACAAAACGTGTTTCTAAAGAGATAGTTACGACAAGATAAAATATTTGATGCATTATGCATTAGTGATGAAGAATTGTTTATTAAGGAATGCTTGGCCTAATCAACCAAATAGGACAACATACAGATGCTCAGGCTTACCCATGGCTGCGCCCCTGCCCAGTCATGTGAAATCCAAAGATTAGGGCCTAATTAATTAATTAAAATGGACTTATTTCCTTATATGAAGTGTAACGCAGTAAAATCATTGAAATTGTTGGTTATTGCGGTTATATTCCTGTTCAGTATAGTTCTGTACGATGGCGAGTGGTGGGGTCGATAAACCAGGACGATTCTCCAAAGTTTAAATCTCCAGTTAGGGAACATTTTGGCTTCACAGTAGACTGCAACGGCGATGGAAAGAGTGGGTATGTTGCCAGTTCTCAATGAGAATAGCCTACGCAGCTGCCAACACCTCAAACATGTTGACACATTTACACCAACATCACCCACGTGTACATTGTACCTCAATTACCTCAACATCGGTGTCCCCGCACATTGACTCTGTACCGGTATGCAATGTATATAGCCCCGCTATTGATATTTACTGCTGTTCTTTAACTATTTGTTACTTATCTCTTACTTTTTAAAAAAAATGGGGGGGGGGGGGTATTTTCTTAAAACTGCATTGTTGGTTAAAACGTCTTATGGCTGCAGGGGCAGTATTGAGTAGCTTGGATGAAAGGTGCCCAGAGGTGCCCAGAGTAAATGGCCTGCTCCTCAGTCTCAGTTGCTGATATATGCATATTATTTGTAGTATTGGATAGAAAACACTCTGAAGTTTCTAAAACTGTTTGAATGACGTATGTGAGTATAACAAAACTCATATGGCAGGCAAAAACCTGAGAAGAAATCCAAACAGGAAGTGAGAAATCTGAGGTTGGTCGATTTTCAACCCAGGCCCTATTGAATTCGCATTGGGATATGGATGAAGTTGCACTTTCTAGGGCTTCCACTAGATGTCAACAGTCTTTAGAAACTGGAATGAGGCTTCTACTGTGTTGTGGGCCTGAATAAGAGCTGAATGAGTCAGGTTACTGCCAGAGAGCCATTTCCTGGTCAGACGCATTCCACATGATATCAACCTGCGTTCCATTGCTTCTCTAGACACAAAGGAATTCTCCGGTTGGAACTTTATTGAAGATTTATGATAACAACACCCTAAACATTGATTATATACTTAGTCTGAAATGTTTCTTTGACCTGTAATATAACTTCTTGAAGATTTTGACCGACGTTCGGCTGGACCTGCACGAGCGTTTGGATATGTGTACCTAACGCGCTAACAAAAGTAGCAACTTGGACATAAATAATGTACATTATCGAACATATCAAGCATTTACTGTGGAACTAAGATTCCTGGGAGTGCATACTGATGAAGATCAAAGGTAAGGGAATATTTATAATGTGATTTCTGGTTTCTGTTGACTCCGACATAGCAAAAATGTTACTTATTTTCTGAGCGCAGTCTCAGATTGCATGGTTTACTTTTTCCGTCAAGTTTTTTAAAAATCTGACACAGCGGTTGCATTAAGGAGAGGTATATCTCTAATTCCATGTGTATAACTTGTATTATCAGCTACATTTATGATGAGTATGTCTGTTGAATCGATGTGGCTATGCAAAATCACTGGATGTCTTTGGAACTAGTGAACGTAACATGCCAATGTAAACTCAGATTGTTTAATATAAATATGAACTTTATCAAACAAAACATACATGTATTGTGTAACATGAAGTCCTATGAGTGTCATCTGATGAAGATCATCAAAGGTTTGCGATTCATTTTATCTCTATTTCTGCTTTTTGTGACTCCTCTCTTTGGCTGGAAAAATGGCTGTGTTTTTTTGTGGCTTGGTGGTGACCTAACATAATCGTTTGTGGGGCTTTCGCTGTAAAGCCTATTTGAAATCGGACACTGTGGTGGGACTAACAACAAAATTACCTTTAAAACGGTATAAGATACATGTATGTTTGAGGTACATGTATTTTGTATTATGTATTTTAATTATGAGATTTCTGTTTTGAATTTGCGCCCTGCACTTTCACTGGCTGTTGTCATATCATTCCGTTAACGGGATTGCAGCCCAAAGAAGTTAAGGGCTTGTAAGTAAGCATTTCTGTTGTATTCGGCGCATGTGGCGGCAGATAGCTTACTGGTTAGAGCGTTGGACTAGTAACCGAAAGGTTGCAAGATTTAATCTGACAAGATAAAAAAAACTGTTGTTCTGCCCATGAACAAGGCAGTTAACCCACTATTCCTAGGCCATCATTGAAAATAAGAACTTGTTAACTGACTTGTCTAATTAAATGAAATGTTTAAAAAATTAAAAGACCAAAAAAATTGACAAATAAAATTTGATTTGAGTATTCCTACCAGCCAAGCAAGACGGTAAGGCACAAAAAAAAAAAACTCTCCCACACCTCTGCATTCAAGCAGCCGTTTGCAGGGGATTCTGACCAGGCCAAAGAAATAACAATAACGATAGTTATGTTAATAGCTGGGGATATGCGCCATTCTCAGTGGTTGAAAAGAATAACGGATTTCAGCACCTCGTGAAAGTGCTATAGCTAAGTTATTAACTTTGCCCTCTCCAACCCATTTGAGAAAACGGTTAGTACCAGCTCTATATAAGCAAGCTAAAGCCAAAGTTGTCAATGAACTGGCCAATGCACCCTGTGTTGCAATGACAACAGATGGAAGGAGCTCAAGGGCTACAGAGATAGCCCATCACATTACCTCGGAGTGGGAAATTAGAAGTAACCTGCTACAGACATTGGTGCGCATGTTTCTCTCTTTGTAAGAAAACATGGCATAAGCCTATATAATGTCTGAGCCATTTTTACATATTGATTTCATACACATAATGCACTTTGTTTTAATGTTACATAGTAATCGTGTATTCATTTCAGAAAATACAAAGTGTTGGTATTCCTGATTGTGCTCTCATCAGGCATTATATGACTCATGATCATATATGGAATCAGGAATACCAACACTTTGTATTTTCTGAAATAAACCAAAATTAACTACAGTACCAAAACCGAACAAAACCGAACAGTTACCCCAAAACAACAATACTACTAAACCATGGGTTTGGTGAACCTTTACATACATACCTACTAAACAAGTAATTAAAATCTAGATGGTATTAAAATAAACAATAGCATTTCTCTCAAGGATAGGGCACAGGCAGCGAAATCCTTTCTTTACCCCTCTGCCATTGATCTACGTGGGGTCCTCACAACCCCCCCGGGCAAACACACCGACACCTTAAAAAAACATCCAATAAACAATTACTGCACATGAGTGCGGCACCCTGCCTCTACTGTAAACAAACGTGATTCTCACACCTTCAGAATTATAGTTCTAGTAGGGAATGAATGCTTACTTCCTCCATCCTCCCCCAATAATATACTACAGATCCCTGTCAAGCAACCATCAGGAGTCTGTGTTCATTAAATGTGTTTACATTATACTGCAACGACGTGGGGAGTTGAGCCCAAAGTGATGGTGTTTGGCAATAACAGACGCTTTGAATGCCTCAGTAAGAAGCAGATGAGAAAGGGGAAAGTTAGTAAAACAAAATGTAACCAAGTGTTTGTTTTTGCAAGCATTTCCCTGAAACCTTGTTGCATTATCCCTGGCAAGCTCGAGTCCTAGATTAAAACATGTCCCTGGGTGTCCCTGACAATATTCATATTTAATGATGGCTCCTGAAATGGTTGAAACTGCAAGTGCACACACCTTCTCTAAACTGTAGGAAAAATATAATTTGGCTATGGCTTAAATTATCTTGAAAGATAAATTCTGCTGAAAGAGAGAAGAGGCTACTCCTGTATATCCAACCTATTAGACTTTACTCTGTAGTTGAAGAAAACTGCACCTCTGAAACCTGTGCAGACAAACAATTATTTCAGAGAAATAATGACATACGGTATAATTAACTAAATTGGTCAAAGAGCCTGTTTTTTTTAAGCATCACACCATTGAGCTGCAAAGTTACACTGTCACCTCTGGGTGGACGACTATAAGTGGAGGTGCGAGGGATATAGTTGTCATCGCTCGAGTGCTAGAGCAGGTCTGGTTGGGCGAACTGTGACAAGCTCACAGGGCTATTTGCATAAACACCAACAGGCTACACAAGTACACACACAAGCTATACTTACGCACAAACAGGAAGCCACACGCTCACAGCATGGTGCGGTGGTGAAGGAAACATCTAGGCACACAGGTGCTGGTGCCCTCAGCATTTCATACTTCACCAGTGATTGGAAGAAATTGAGTTTCATACCGCAATATTATTTTTGGCAATATTATATTGATATTTTTTATATTTCCTCATGCTCTCTCGTCTTTCTGTAGTCGACATATAGTGAGCAATATGTTTGTAATATCAAATCTTAATACATATAGAATCTCAACACATCGTTTTGGCACCGAAGAATTGTGATATCGTATTGTGAGTATCTGGCAATTCCCAGCCCTTCAGCTGAATAGATTGGTTAACAAAATACCTCTGGAAGATAAAATCCACCCGGTGCACTACACAACACACCCCTGGCAAATAAGGTAGGTCCTTTCGCCACTGTAATTGGAGAATATTCACTCATACTAATTAACTGAATGCATTGCAAAGCAAGCTGGGGTTGGAAATGGATTCAGATTAGGGCTGGCGATATGACCAAAATATCATATTACAATATTTCTCACATTTTTTACAGTATTTTATGTTTTTGAATAATAAAAGTTTGCTTTATGAGTAGCGCTTGTCCCTAGTGTGGCAACACATACATTCTAAGTGATTTCAAAATGGGGCTTTCTATTCTGATAGTTTTATACTGTTCAATTAAACTTCAACCAAAAATGTTTTTCAGCATTATCAATTTCCTGCACTCATTTCAGACCACACTGCCACTTAGGGCTGTACAGATGGGCAAAAAATCTAGACCTTATTTTAACTAAATATTGCAATTTGACTTGTGATTTAGATCAAAACACTTAAGCTGTTGAAAACTGTTGGAATCATGGAAATAGAACGATTATTCTAATAAGTGGGCACAACCTAACGTGAGATTAGCATTAGCTGTTTACATAATTTGGCCACAAACTAGCTGTTTATAGACAGTAAGAAACAAACAGTGCAATTATAGAATGCTTGTGGATTTAAATTAAGGAGCAAAGTGGAAACAGCATCGTCGTCATCATCATTTTGTTGCATGTGCCCCATTGACCATGCAGACTGAACGCAAGTGTTCTCGTGGTCGAGTAACATCTGCGATCCTTGAGCTTGAGTGACAGGGGACGGGCTAGGTCTGTGTGGAAAGTGGCAGGGAGAGGAGAGAGACGACTCAAGTAGCAAAGTAAACTATAAAAATGGACATTACACGCAGCTGAGTAGCGCATCACATTTAAACAAACCAAACATTGAAATAAGGTTATAGAAGGTAAAGTAAAAACCTAAAACGGTCCTTGCATCAATACCGGTATATAGTCAAAAATGGTAAACCTCTCAGCCCTAATTCAGATTAGCACTGATTTAGTTCAAACTGACAAGTGTGGTAGTAGTAGTGGAGACAATGTATTTACAAAGAGCAACCAACCCATGAGTGACTAATTCTAGTAGTGAAATACATCCTGCAGTCAATTTAACATGAGGAACATACAGGTAACTGTGAAATTTAAGGAAACACCAACATAAGTGTCTTAATGGGCACTGGGCCTTCATGAGCCAGAACAGCATCAATGCACTTTGGCATAAATTCTACAAGTGTCTGCAACTCTATTGGAGGGATGCAACACCATTTTTTCAAACAATAAATTCCCTAATTTTATGTTTTGTTGATGGTGGTGGATGGGGGCATTGTAATACCTATGCAGGGATAGCCATGGGAGCCAAATCAATAGCCAAAATAATGGCCTGCTGTAAGGGTGGATGGTAGGCCCCTTACTTAATCTGGTGAGCAAGGGGAGGCAGGAAGCAGAAGATCCCGTGCACCGTATTTATTTAAGGCTCTTAGAGCAGGTGCAGGTATTTACAAAATCTATAAATCATCCAACAAGATGGTGGACCAGGCTCAAAGTAAATAATAAACTGAAACTAGTCAAATGAATATAAAGACGGAAGATCTAACAACTCTACAGTAACAGTTGAGATACTATAACCTGTACGATACAGAAATATATATAGAATACTTTTAAAGAGCTGGACTGGAGCAGAAACTCTCCCCCCCCCCCCCCCAATTAGTAATGGAGTGTTCCTTCTTAATGAGCAGACCATGGCCACGCCAAACATTTGTGGAGACAAATCTCACACGCAAAAATGTGTAAGTAATGCTTCAGACTCGCAAAATAAAGTTTATTAGTTATCTAATTTAAAAATTTTAAATGATTTGGACTAGATCAAAACACATGAAACATGTAACTTAACCAAAACAAGCAATTATATATCACCGTGTATTCTGTGAAATGGGACCAGTGAGAAAGCACAACTAGCTTTCTCACACCTGCCCAACATTTTTATACATGGCTATAAGCATGATGAGGTGTTAATCGCTTAATTTAACCACATCTGTGTTTCAGCATACTTTGTATCCCTTATTTATTCAAGGGGTTCCATTATTGAGGCCGTTACCTGTACATGTAGCGGTAGCAAATATGACAAAAATACGGTCTACAAGGCGACGGCGCCGTCACGTATACTCACTCCCTCTCTGGGACTCGAGGTCACCAGGCTTCTCATTATTACGCACACCTATCACCATCGTTATGCTCACCAGCGCCTCAGTGAAATCAAACTGTCCACTTAGGAAGCAACACTGATTGACAATTAATTTCACATGCTGTTGTGCAAATGGAATAGACAACAGGTGGAAATTATAGGCAATTAGCAAGACACCCCCAATAAAGGAGTGGTTCTGCAGGTGATAACCACAGACCACTTCTCAGTTCCTATGCTTCCTGGCTGATGTTTTGGTCACTTTTGAATGCTGGCAGTGCTTTCACTCTAGTGGTAGCATGAGACGGAGTCTACAACCCACACAAGTGGCTCAGGTAGTGAAGCTCATCCAGGATGGCACATCAATGTGAGCTGTGGCAAGAAGGTTTGCTACCAGGAGACAGGCCAGTACATCAGGAGACGTGGAGGCGGCCGTAGGAGGGCAACAACCCAGCAGCAGCACCACCGCTACCTCTGCCTTTGTGCAAGGAGGAGCAGGAGGAGCACTGCCAGAGCCCTGCAAAAATCACATCCACAAATGTGCATGTGTCTGCTCAAACGGTCAGAAATGGACTCCATGAGGGTGGTATGAGGGCCCGACGTCCACAGGTGGGGGTTGTGCTTACAGCCCAACACCGTGCAGGACGTTTGGCATTTGCCAGAGAACACCAAGATTGGAAAATTCGCCACTGGCGCCCTGTGCTCTTCACAAATGAAAGCAGATTCACACTGAGCACGTGACAGACGTGACAGTCTGGAGACGCCGTGGAGAACGTTCTGCTGCCTGCAACGTCCTCTCGCATGACCGGTTTGGCGGTGGGTCAGTCATGGTGTGGGGTGGCATTTCTTTGGGGGGCCGCACAGCCCTCCATGTGCTCGCCAGAGGTAGCCTGACTGCCATTAGGTACCGAGATGAGATGATCCTCAGACCCCTTGTGAGACCATATGCTGGTGCGGTTGGCCCTGGGTTCCTCCTAATGCAAGACAATGTGGCTGGAGTGTGTCAGCAGTTCCTGCAAGACGAAGGCATTGATGCTATGGATTGGCCCGCCCGTTCCCCAGACCTGAATCCAATTGAGCACATGATGTTTCGCTCCATCCACCAACGCCACGTTGCACAACAGACTATCCAGGAGTTGGTGAATGCTTTAGTCCGGGTCTGGGAGGAGATCCCTCAGGAGACCATCCGCCACCTCATCAGGAGCATGCCCAGGCGTTGTAGGGAGGTCATACAGGCACGTGGAGGCCACACACACTACTGAGCCTCATTTTGACTTGTTTTAACATGTAAACTCCAAGGAAAACTGTTCACCCAGAAAACAAAAAACAAGATCAATCCGCCAGTTGGCTGTATTGTCTATGGCCTGCGAAAATATATACATCTCAGTTTACAAGTCCTACAGCTTCCACACGATGTCACCAGTCTTGGCAATTTCCTTGACGTTGTTCCTTGGTCAAACGAAGAAGAGACAATTGATTTATTCCGGTCCACGACAGAAAGTTTTGGAAGAGAGAATTATGGACCCTCATTTCAAGACGTGGAGCTATTGAATACACATTGCCCCACGATCAATTTGATCGATTATTAACGTTTACTAATACCTAAAGTTGGATTACAAATGTATTTTGAAGTGTTTTGTCAAAGTTTATAGGCAACTTTGTTAATTTAAAAAAATGACGTTGCGTTTTGTAAAGCAGTTTTTTCCTGGATCAGACGGGCTACATAAATGGACATTTTGGGTATACATGGACGGATTTAATCGGAAAAAAGACCCAATTGTGATATTTATGGGACATATAGGAGTGCCAACAAAGAAGCTCGTCAATGGTAATGAATGTTTTATATTTTATTTCTGCGTTTTGTGTAGTGCCGGCTATGCTAATTCTTTTGTTTTACGTCCCCTTCAGGTATTTCGGGGTGTTGCATGCTATCAGATAATAGCTTCTCATGCTTTCGCCGAAAAGCATTTTTAAAAATCTGACTTGTTGGCTAGATTCACAACGAGTATAGCTTTAATTCAGTACCTTGCATGTGTGTTTTAATTAAAGTTTGAGTTTTAGCGAGTACTATTAGCATTTGGCGTTGCGCATTTCCATTTCCTGTTGGCTAGGGGGGACGCAGACGTCTCACTTATCCCTAAGAGGTTAACCTGTTACTCCTACCCCCTACTTTTTCGAACATTCTGTTAAAAATCGCGCAACATTTCAGCATCCTGCTACTCATGCCAGGAATATAGTATATGCATATGATTAGTATGTGTGGATAGAAAACACTCAGACGTTTATAAAACTGGTTAAATCACGGCTGTGACTATAACAGAATGTGCGTTTCATCGAAAAGCGCAGGATAATCTGATCACTGAAAATGGGAAAATATATCCATGCGCCACTAGAACTCATTGTTGAATGTGATCCACATTAAAATGGGGCCGAGGTTGCAATACCTACAGCTTCCACACGATGTCAACAGTCTTGTCATTTGCCTATGATTTGTTTCTTGGTCAAACGGACAAGGTAGCGCCTTTCTTCCGGTCTCCGACCGGATATTTTGGTTGAGATTTACCCAGACATTATTTCCAGACGTACAGCAATAGAATATACATCGCCTCGTGATCAATTTGATCGCTTATTAACGTTTACTAATACCTAAAGTTGCATTACAAAAGTATTTCGAAGTGTTTTGTGAAAGTTTATCGTCGACTTTTTTATTTTTTAAAAATGATGTTAAGTTATAAAACGCTATTTTTTTCCTTGATCACACAGTCTTCATAAATCGATATCTAGGCTATATATGGACCGATTTAATCGGAAAAAAAGACCCAATAGTGATGTTTATGGGACATCTAGGAGTGCCAACAAAGAAGATGGTCAAAGGTAATGAATGTTTTATATTTTATTTGTGCGTTTTGTGTAGCGCCGACTATGCTAATTATTTTGTTTACGTCCCCTGCGGGTCTTTTGGGGTGTTACATGCTATCAGATAATAGCTTCTCATGCTTTCGCCGAAAAGCATTTTAAAAATCTGACTTGTTGCCTGGATTCACAACGAGTGTAGCTTTAATTCAGTACCTTGCATGTGTATTTTAATGAACGTTTGAGTTTTAACGAGTGCTATTAGCATTTAGCGTAGTGCATTTGCATTTCCAGATGTCTAGATGGGACGCCTGCGTGTCGGGTAGGAGCAAGATGTTAAACACGTCCTGTTATAGTCACAGCCGTGATTTAACCAGTTTTAGAAATGTCTGAGTGTTTTCTATCCACACATACTAATCATATGCATATGCTATATTCCTGGAATTTTGCGCGATTTTTAACAGAATGTTGAAAAAATAGTCCCGAGCTCTAAGAGGTTTTAAGGACATTACATCAAAGTTGGATCAGCCTGGTTTTCCACTTGAATTTTGAGTGTGACTCCAAATCCAGACCTCCATGGGTTGATCAATTTGATTTCCATTGATAATTTTTGTGTGATTTTGTTGTCAGCACATTCAACTATGTAAAGAAAAAAGTATTGAATAAGAATATTTCATTGATTCAGATCTAGGCTGTGTTATTTTAGTGTTCCCTTTATTTTTTTGAGCAGTGTATATACAGTGGGGCAAAAAAGTATTTAGTCAGTCACCAATTGTGCAAGTTCTCCCACTTAAAAAGATGAGGCCTGTAATTTTCATCATAGGTACACTTCAAAAATGACAGACAAAATTAGAAAGAAAAAATTCCAGAAAATCACATTGTAGGATTTTTAATGAATTTATTTGCAAATTATGTTGGAAAATAATCTCAATACTTTGTTATATACCCTTTGTTGGCAATGACAGAGGTCAAACGTTTTCTGTAAGTCTTCACAAGGTTTTCACACACTGTTGCTGGTATTTTGGCCCATTCCTCCATGCAGATATCCTCTAGAGCAGTGATGTTTTAGGGCTTTTGCTGGGCAACACGTACTTTCAACTCCCTCCAAAGATATTCTATGGGGTTGAGATCTGGAGACTGGCTAGGCCACTCCAGGACCTTGAAATGTTTCTTACGAAGCCACTCCTTCGTTGCCCGGCGGTGTGTTTGGGTTCATTGTCATGCTGAAAGACCCAGCCACGTTTCATCTTCAATGCCCTTGCTGATGGAAGGAGGATTTCACTCAAAATCTCACGATACATGGCCCCATTCATTCTTTCCTTTACACGGATCAGTCGTCCTGGTCCCTTTGCATAAAAACAGCCCCAAAGCATGATGTTTCCACCCCATGCTTCACGGTAGGTATGGTGTAGTTTGGATGCAACTCAGCATTCTTTGTCCTCCAAAAACAACGAGTTGAGTTTTTACCAAAAAGTTATATTTTGGTTTCATCTGACCATATGACATTCTCCCAATCTTCTGGATCATCCAAATGCTCTCTAGAAACTTCAGACGGGCCTGGACATGTACTTAAGCAGGGGTACACGTCTGGCACTGCAGGATTTGAGTCCCTGGCGGCATAGTGTGTTACTGATGGTAGGCTTTGTTACTTTGGTCCCAGTTCTCTGCAGGTCATTCACTAGGTCCCCCTGTGTGGTTCCTAGATTTTTGCTCACCGTTGTTTTGATCATTTTGACCCCATGGGGTGAGATCTTGCGTGGAGCCCCAGATCGAGGGAGATTATCAGTGGTCTTGTATGTCTTCCATTTCCTAATAATTGCTCCCACAGTTGATTTCTTCAAACCAAGCTGCTTACCTATTACAGATTCAGTCTTCCCAGCCTGGTGCAGGTCTATAATTTTGTTTCTGGTGTCCTTTGACAGCTCTTTGGTCTTTGCCATAGTGGAGTTTGGAGTTTGGCTGTTTGAGGTTGTGGACAGGTGTATTTTATACTGATAACAAGTTCAAACAGGTGCCATTAATACAGGTAACGAGTGGAGGACAGAGGAGCCTCTTAAAGAAGAAGTTACAGGTCTGTGAGAGCCAGAAATCTTGTTTCTTTGTAGGTGACCAAATACTTATTTTCCACCATAATTTGCAAATAAATTAGTTAAAAATCCTACAGTGATTTTCTGGAATTTTTTCTAATTTTGTCTGTCATAGTTGAAGTGTACCTTCGATGAAAATTACAGGCCTCATCTTTTTAAGTGGGAGAACTTGCACAATTGGTGGCTGACACGTTTTTTGCCCCACTGTGTGTGTGTGTGTGTGTGTGTGTGTGTGTGTGTGTGTGTGTGTGTGTGTGTGTGTGTGTGTGTGTGTGTGTGTGTGTGTGTGTGTGTGTGTGTGTGTGTGTGTGTGTGTGTGTGTGTGTGTGTGTGTGTGTGTGTGTGTGTGTGTGTGTATTTCCTTAGACGTTATGATTTCTGTTCCAGCGTTTCATGTCTGTACGCTACTCAAGTTTCTTGTTTTGTTCCTTGTGTTATTTATTATTAACATCACTCTCTGTACTTGCTTCCCAATTCGCAGCGTACACGTTACAGGCTCCTTCAATTCGGCTGTGTCTGACGAAGTTACTTGAGGTCAAATCCTTGCTTTCGTTCTTGTTTCTATCAATTATTTTCAAATCTCATTTTGGGAGTGAAACATGGATGGAAGAAGCAAGGACTTGACGCCAGCAAGTAAAGTTTTCAGACACAGCCTTGGAGTTGACCAGAGAGACAATAAGTGGAAGAAATAGACAAAACAAATGCCATTTCTTCATCCAGGCTCCGCCATCTAATTGCCCCTCGCCTTCTTTCACCCAGATGAAAATTATCCCTATCCGTTATTCAATTAGAAAGAATATAAATCACAGGCAACTCAGCATTGTCAAATTATAATCCTTCTGACCATAAATCAGAAGTAGCATCACTGCACTGCTAATTACAGACACTCCAGAGGTTCGGAGAGTCAACCACACCGTGCCACCCTACTTCAAAATAATTAATGGACGGACACTATGCACACTCATTGGTTCATCAGGATTCTATAATCCCATGGAAAGAACAAGAACATTTGGGGAAATTAAACGTCTGGAAAATTGTGAGTCATTCTTGACAGAGGGTCGCTTATAATGGCCAACAGTAACACAATCACAATGCTTCCTGGACCCGACCTATCAACCCATTTCCCAAGAGGTCTACAGTGACAACTGGGTGTTTTGAGGTCCAACAAAATAAATTGAATAATATTCAGGCGTGCATGCACACACACACACACACACAAAGTGATAGAAACCTCATCTCTCAAATGCCAACCCAACACTTAAATAGCAGACATCTTGCCTTTCTGTAGTTAATAAATCCAATGTGAAACGTGATCAACTAGCATTGAAAAAGTTACTTGATTGTTCTCCAATTAAAATCTCTCTCTCTGAATCACACCTGTAACATCAGTAGCTACAGTAGAATATGCACGCTTCGGAGGGAGGGGCAGGTGGCCTATACACACACACACACACACACAGGCAAAGATGTTAAGCTGGTAGTCTCTGGAATAAGTTTGAGAGACAGTGAGGGCTTTGTTGCATTTTTTGTGGGACTGAAAAATCCAAGAACGTTAAAGAAAGTTATTAACTGGTTTCCATGCTTTAAAAATAGCAGTGCTGTTCCGGAATATTATAGTCCACTTTCGTTCTCGGTTCTGTTCCTCACAAAAATATATTTTCCAGTTTTTGCTACCGTTCCCTGAACTGGTTCCAACCCCAGTTGGAAAAATGATTTACATTTTTGGAAATTGGGTTAAAAAAATATGCACATGCATAATAAAGAGATACTGTATGTGATCATATACAAGTTTAAATTAAAATCTGTTTGGTCTTCTTGCAGTCAACAAATGATTTGTTTTTATGTTCCGGCCTCCTGACCATGCCCTCAAGAAAGAAAAAAAAGTCCCACAGCTGAATCAAGTCGAGATTACCTTGGGTTATTGGCTCAGCAGGATATATACATTATATACATTATCACTGCATTACTTTGCAGTGATTTACAATGTTAAGAAGAGCATACCTTTTGCCAACCAGACACGAGTCAGATTCCAATGGAAGGGTTTTTCATGCCTATTTGTACAGTTATAAAATGTATTGTATATCTATTATATTACATTGCTCCCCACAGTGATATGCTGCTGGCCATTATTCTGTATACTTTCACAGTGAAAAGCCCAATCAAAAACAGAAAAGAGGTCTCATTGAAGTGACTAGATCAAAATCCTCCCAATTGACGTCAATCCAAATTACACAGGGGAGTGAGTCTTCAACATCAAGCCATTTCAAGTATGAGTTTTGGAATGAGGGGGTTCTTCTAAGCAATAAATGCACTTTAAGTGACTTGGCAGAGCTGAATGCGCTGGCTCAGCTTGGGAAAGGAGAGCAAACGGAGAGGCAGATCTAACAATGTTGTCACACCCACTATTCCCAGTGTCTCCTTTTCACAGAGATTTTGAGATTGAGCCATTAACAGATGGTATTCTCAATACAAAGCAGTAAAATCCAACGTTTTATCATTTGACTCCATCCAAAACATTTAATGAGGACAGACCACCAGCCAACTATATTCCTGCCTGCCTTCTGTAGTTTAATAAGCTGTTCTCAGGTCCATTCTTCCACTGCCCATGCAATGGATCCACCATCAGATGTGGAGGTTTGTGGCTGGCCTGGTCAGGTGGTGGAGGTTTGTGGGTTTATGAAACGGAGGAGAGGAACTGGAGAAGGCGTGTCAGGGAGCCCTAATCTCCCTATAAAAAATGTTTCAATATTAAACGACTGATAACACCTGCAGGCTATTCAGCACTGCAGTTTTCAGGCACATTGCACTCTGGATTTATGAGTATCAATTTCCACGTTTGGCAAAGATGGTTTCCCGGGAAAAGGGCAGAGAGCGAGAGGGTTCCTGAATAACTGAATGCTGAACAGCAGTCTGTCCAATAGGCACTCGACAGCCACCACTATGCACCCAAACTGTAACAAAGGATACTAAAGTAGCCCGTCACTCATGTCTTTCCAGCACTATAGCTGGAAAAACTGAGGAAAAACTAATCTGTCAAATAATTATAGCTTGTCCTATGATTTCACAGTGCAGTTGTCTTTTTGATTCTTTCACATGCAAAAAATAGACCCCAGCATTCAGCTTGGAAACACCTGGCACGGGGCTTGTGAGACAACACTTCCAAACCGCTCGACCAATTCATTTGCATAATAAAGAAAGCGTAATGGCAGCGTTTACTAATTAAGCCTCAAATTGCAATTTGCTCCCAAGAAAGAGGACGAGGGAGAAAAAAATAAGAGGGAGGAGATAGAAGTGACAAATGCGTTTATTAAAAATTTTCCCCAAGGACATACTGATTCCTGCACATTCTAGGAAGGCAAAAAAAAACTTTCTAATGAGGTCCCTTGGCGTGTGGGGAGAGCCTTCCCGCTCTCCCGCTTTCTTTCCTCCCTCTCTCTCATTCCTTCTTTCTCCCCCTCTCTAACGTGACAGACCTCCTGTGGACACGGTTCTATCCTTAGAGCACAGGCAGAAACCGGGGCTGCACAGCCACTATAGGTTCCGCATATGTCAGATGGTGACACGTCCTCACACCGTGAAATGCTTGTGCCGAGACAAGAGGGCTGGTGATGGAGGGGCAGCAGTGTGAGCACGTAATGGATTCTGAAAGCCCAAACCAACGTTAGCGTACATTAGATTTCCAGTGCGCTCTAGCCAATAGAATAATATTGGTCTAAACTTTGATTGGCTGGGTCAATTCAGGCAACTCGCAATTATTGCATGTCAACAACAGCATACAACTGCAAAGTTGTAAATGGCTTTAAACAATGAAAATTCTGTGTTTGCAGAACACAGGTCTGGGGTGGTTTGTGATGGCAAACCTTGATCCTCAAATGACGACCTCTGGTACACATCTATTGATCTGAAGAGCACGGTTTCCTCTGGGCTTTTTATAGGACACCGTGTTTCTTAGCAACCGTTACATCATTGTTTTTCTTTACCCAAGCCGGCGGAGCAAAGCCCTAAAATGATTATGCGACTCCAGACAGTTTCCCAAGCCCAGACTTCATAAACAAACACAGCATATTAATGCATGAGGCGACAGATCACTGCTCACATTTATTGATTCCCAGAGCGGCAGGCAGGCAGGCAGTATGATGCACATATCCAGATTGGCATCTTCATACACACACAGTGCAGAGCGTCAGTCTCCTCCACAGTTACTTAAGGTAATAATCTCCATGCAACCCCCCCTAGTGATTGACCTTTTCTATTGAATAGGTATACAGAGCAGCAGAGAATCCACTCCAGGGAAAGGGCAACAGTGTTTGTAGAGCAATATTAAACCCCTATAAGGACCAAACCGCAACGTTTCTCTACATCGCTCCTGCTCTATCCACAATCTGCAAATATGTGTGAGAAAAATTGCTAGGGGAGAAAAAAACTAATTAGAAACACACGGGACAGATCCGTAGCAATTAGAGGGGAGCTCGTCAGCTGTGAACCTCTACTTGCAACAGTGGCTCTGCAGCTCTGCCGTGCAGAGATGACAGGGTGAGCTCTCAGCACAACTGACGCTCTGTCTGCCCACCTGATCTCCCTCTATCCCTTTCTTCCCTGCTGTCTGGCAGCCCTGAGCGTCGGTGGAAAATGCGCAGGACTACGGGCAAACACAGAACATTTCTCCGGGGGGTTTCGGAAGAAAAAGCGGATAAGTGGGGTTTCAACGGGCATATGTTCTTCCTAGGTCAACACTCGTCCTACTAGTCGACCTCTACCTTGATTTTACAGAACCAGGTGCTGGTGGACCCCCGCCTGGCTCACATCGCAGACTGCAGGGGGAGGGGTTAGAGGGAGGGAGAAACATCAAAGGGGAGGGTATCGTTCAAGCCCAGGCGAAGGACTACCAGACGGCAAAACAAAAATAGATTACCGTCTGGGCGAGAGCAAAAGTTTATAAAAACGGGTTTCCACCCTGGCTTTCAGTGCTTTATCGCTTGTATCTTGCACTTGCAAGCTTGCTTACAGGGAACTGAATGCAATATAAATACCTGACATTGTCCGAGAGATGTCCTCATGCTGTGTAGAATGATATACATCGCTAGCCAGCCATCGCAGGTTATTCCATAATTTTGTGGCAATTTAATTGGCTCTGGGACACTTTTCTGACGACGGACAACTCCGAATTTGGAGAGCATTTAAACAATGAGAAAGACTGATCAGAGTCTAATAAGAAAGCACTTGGGTCACTGCATAGGTGGATAGATGAAACTGCTATCTGCCTGCCTCAAAGGAAAAGCTCCAACAAATCTTGAGTCAGGTATTTCACATTTGGGTATTTTCCAAATAGGACATTATATGTCTTTTTGGGCAGGAGTACCGGCACCTCAAATTGTCTTCTGCTTGCGCTACTGCATCGCCATAGAATATTAGCTCAAAATTATTGAGTTCCTGCACACAAAGTCAACCACTGGCCAAGACATGCATACACTATCAAATAGAATTCATAGCAAGCAGTTGGGAGGGAGTGGGACGAAAGGTATATACACTACATGACGAACAATATGTGGACACCTGCTCGTCGAGCATCTCATTCAAAATTCATTGGCATTAATATGGAGTTGGTCCCCCTTTGCTGCTATAAAAGCCTCCACTCTTCTAGGAAGAACATTTCACTAGATCAGTGGTTCCCAAACTTTTTATAGTCCCGTACCCCTTCAAAACATTCAACCTCCAGCTGCGTACCCCCTCTAGCACCAGGGTCAAAGCAATCTCAAATGTTGGTTTTTGCCATCATTGTAAGCCTGCCACCCACACACTATATGATACATTTATTAACCTCTTGATTCTAGCCATCCCGGATCCGGGATCGTGAATACAGCCTCAAGCTCATTACCATAACGCAACGTTAACTATTCATGAAAATCACAAATGAAATTAAATAAATATATTTTCTCTCAAGCTTAGCATTTTGTTAACAACACTGTCATCTCAGATTTTCAAAATATTATTTTGAACCATAGCTAAACAAGCATTTGTGTAAGAGTATTGATAGCCTAGCATAGCATTTAGCCTAGCATTCAGCATGCAACATTTTTTTTAAACAAGAAAAGCATTCAAATAAAATCATTTACCTTTGAAGAACTTCAGATGTTTTCAATGAGGAGACTCTCAGTTAGATAGCAAATGTTCAGTTTTTACAAAAATATTATTTGAGTAGGACAAATCGCTCCGTTTTGTTCATCATGTAGGCTACGAAAAAAACCTGTATCCAGGAGTGTAATTCTCTCTGCAAGCTCATTAGCATAACGCAACGTTAACTATTCATGAAAATCGCAAATGAAATGAAATAAATATATTAGCTCTCAAGCTTAGCCTTTTGTTAACAACACTGTCATCTCAGATTTACTAAATATGCTTTTGAACCATAGCTAAACAAGCATTTGTGTAACAGTATTGATAGCCTAGCATAGCATTCAGATGTTTTCAATGAGGAGACTCTCAGTTAGATAGCAAATGTTCCGTTTTTACAAAAATATTATTTGTGTAGACAAATCGCCCCGTTTTCTTCATCACGTTTGGGTAAGAAAAAAACAGAAAATTAAGTCATTACAACGCAAACTTTTTTCCAAATTAACTCCATAATATCGACAGAAACATGGCAAACGTTGTTTGGAATCAATCCTCAAGGTGTTTTTCACATATCTATCGATGATAAATCATTCGTGGCGGTTGACTTTCTCTGAAGAAATGGAACGCGCATGGACCTAAAGATTACGCAATAATTTCGACGCAGGACACCGGGCGGACACCTGGTAAATGTAGTCTCTTATGGTCAATCTTCCAATGATATGCCTACAAATACGTCACAATGCTGCAGACACCTTGGGGAAACGACAGAAAGGGCAGGCTCATTCCTGGCGCATTCACAGCCATATAACGAGACATTACGCCAGGGTAGTGGGTTCGATCCCCGGGACCACCCATACGTAGAATGCATGCACACATGACTGTAAGTCGCTTTGGATAAAAGCGTCTGCTAAATGGCATATATTACATTGGAACACAGCGCCTTCAGAATCTGGGGCATTTCCTGTATGAAATTTAATCTTGGTTTCGCCTGTAGCATTAGTTCTGGGGCACTCACAGATAATATCTTTGCAGTTTTGGAAACGTCAGAGTTTTGTCTTTCCAAAGCTGTCAATTACATGCATAGTCAAGCATCTTTTCGTGAGAAAATATCTTGTTTAAAACGGGAACGTTTTTTATCCAAAAATTAAAAGAGCGTCCCCTATCTCGAAGAAGTTAAATATAAGAACGAGTGTGAGTTTGTCACTTCCCACGAGCCAGGTTGTGACAAAGAGCTCTTATAGGACCAGGACACAAATTAATATAATCAATAATTCTGCTCTTTATGTAACCATCTTACATATAAAACCTTGTTTATTAATCTAAATGAATTAATCGTGGTTGCAAAGGGAATCAGTGTATTAACAGCGCAATTTGCCAAGGCAGAATACTCAGAGCGCAACCTGATCCAGAAATCTGTCAGCAGCTTCTGATTAAATAAAAAGTTTCACAGAACCGCTTGTTGCAATTTCGATGAGGCTCTCTTGTTCAGATATCGGTAAGTGGACTGGAGGCAGGGCATGAAAGGGATAAGAATCCAGGTGTTTGTGTCATCCGTTTCGGGAAAGTACCTGCGTAATTGCGCACCCAGCTCACGCAGGTGCTTCGCTATACCACATTTGATATTATCCGAAAGCTTGAGTTCATTTGCACACAAATAAATCATACAATAATGGAAATACCTGTGTGTTGTCCTTGTTAATGCAGACACAAGAGCTCCAACTTCTTAATCATAGCCTCAATTGTGTCCCGCACAATGAATATAGTTGTGAAGAGTCCCTGTAATCCTAGATTCAGATCATTCAGGCGAGAAAAAACATCACCCAGATAGGTCAGTCGTGTGAGAAACTAGTCATCATGCAAGCGGTCAGACAAGTGAAAATTATGGTCAGTAAAGAAAACTAAGCTCATCTCTCAATTAAAACGAAATGTGTCAATACTTTGCCCCTTCATAATCAGCACACTTTTTTTACCCCCTTTTTTCTCCTCAATTTCGTGGATTCCAATTGGTAGTAGATACAGTCTTGTCTCATCGCTGCAACTCCCGTACGGACTCGGGAGAGGAGAAGTTTGAGAGCCATGCGTCCTCCGAAACACAACCCAACCTAGCCGCGCTGCTTCTTGAAACAACGCACATCCAACCCGGAAGCCAGCCGCACCAATGTGTCGGAGGAAACACCGTACACCTAGCGACCTGGTCAGCGTGCACTGCGCCCAGCCTGTCACAGGAGTCGCGCAATGAGACAAGGACAAGGATAAGGTGCGACAGAACCTGGGCTCGAACCCAGAATCTCTGGTGACATTGCGATGCGCCACCCAGAAGGCATCAGCGCACTTCTGTATGTTGTAAAAGCGGTACATGGTCGCTACCCATATCGTTGCATAGTGCAGAAAATATACAAGAGTTCAGGGGCCTTGCTTTAACCAAGTTAACCATTTTCACTGTAGTGTCCAAAACTTATTTCAAGCTGTCAGGCTTGAATGGATGCTGCAGTATACCCAAGTATACCTGACGTCGGGAGCAACTGCTTGCACGCGAGTTACCACTCCACTATGTCTCCCTGTCATGGCTTTTACGCCATCAGTAAAGATAACAACATAAGCAGCAGCTACGTTTGGCTACATATGGACCATTAGTGGAATTCCCGCAAGAGAGTAACGGTTAATGTGGCGCATAATCTATTTGTCAGCCATTTTTTTTTTGTTAATGCAAGTTATTGCTAGTTTGATCGCATCTTTGAGAAGCATTTGATAGTCTTCCGTATTTGGCATTTTGGTATTTTATTAGGATCCCAATTAGCTGTCACAAAAGCAGCAGCTACTCTTCCTGGGGTCCACACAAAACAGAATACAGAATGACATAATACAGAACATCATTAGACAAGAACAGCTCACCATAGATTTCTAAAAAGGCACATGTAGCCTACATATCAATGCATACACACAAACTATCTAGGTCAAATAGGGGTGAGGTGTTGTGCCACGAGGTGTTGCTTTATCTGTTTTTTGAAAATCAGGTTTGCAGTTAATTTGAGCAATATGAGATGGAAGGAAGTTCCATGCAATAAGGGCTCTATATAATACTGTATGTGTTCTTGAATTAGTTTTGGATTTGAAACTATGAAAAGACCCCTGGTGGCATGTCTGGTGGGATAAGTGTGTGTGTCAGAGCTGTGTGTAAATTGACTATGCAAACAATTTGGGATATTAACTTCTTTGGGATAGGGGGCAGCATTTTCACTTTTGGATGAATAGTGTGCATAGAGTGAACTGCCTCCTACTCAGTCCCAGATGCTAAAATATGCATATTATTATTAGTATTGGATAGAAAACACTCTGAAGTTTCTAAAACTGTTTGAATGATGTCTGTGAGTATGGCAGGCAAAAACTTAAGTTTTTGAACTCAGCCCCAATCGAATTCACAGTGGGATATGGGTTATTTTGCACTTGCTAAGGTTTCCACTAGATGTCAACCGTCTTCAGAATGTTGTTTCAGGCTTTTCGTGTGAAGGGGGCCGGATGGGAGCTGTTTGACTAAGGGGTCTGCCAGCAGCCTCGTTCTCAGTCACGCACATTTCACATGAGAGGGATCTCTCGTTCCATTGCTTTTCTACAGACAATTGAATTCTCCGGTTGGAAAATTATTGAACATTTTTTATAAAAACATCCTAAAGATTGATTCTATACTTAGTTTGACAAGTTTCTTCGACCTGTAATATAACTTTTTTACTTTTCGTCCGACTGGACCTGAACGCGATTTTGGATTTGTTTACCAAACGCCCTAACAAAAGAAGATATTTGGACATAAATGATGGACATTATCGAACAAAACAAACATTTATTGTGGAACTGTGATTCCTGTGAGTGCATTCTGATGAAGATCATCAAAGGTAAGCGAATATTTGTAATGCTATTTAAGACGAATGCTGACTGCGCAACATGGCAGATATTTATTTTGGCTGGTTTGGGCTCAAGGAGCCGTTCTCAGATTATGCTTTTTCCGTAAAGTTTTTTGAATTCTGAAACAGCGGGTGCATTAAGGAGAAGTTTATCTAAAGTTCCATGCACAACACTTTAATTTTCATCAACATTTATAATGAGTATTTCTGTGAATTCATGTGGCTCTCTGCAATATCACTGCATGTTTTGGAACTACTGAAAATAACATGCCAATGTAAAATAAGATATTTGGATATACATAGGAACTTTACCGAACAAAACATACATGTATTGTGTAACATGAAGTCCTATGAGTGTCATCTGATGAAGATCATCAAAGGTTAGTGATTCATTTTATCTCTATTTGTGCTTTTTGTGACTCCTCTCTTTGGCTGTAAAAATGGCTGGGTTTTTCTGGGAGTTTGTGGTGACCTAACATAATTGTTTGTGGAGCTTTCACTGTAAAGCATTTTGTTAAATCAGACACTGTGGCTGGATTAACGAGAATTGTATCTTTCAAATGGTGCCTAATACTTGTATGTTTGAGAAATTTGATTTATGAGATTTCTGTTGATTTGTATTTGGCGTCCTGCAATTTCACTGGCTGTTGGCGAGGGGTTCCGCAGTTAACGGACTTGCCTCGTTAAATAAAAGGTTACACTAAGAGCATAACATTTCTGCACCCTAATTTTCCCTATGCTTGCCTCAGAGCAGCGCGAAACATTGCTAAAATAGTTGTAGGCTTTTGCTTCGAACCTCAATATGCTCTTTAAATAAATAAGACCCCCACCATTTTTAACATCACATTAACTCAACACTTGTGAGACTCAGTTCGCCTATGGTAGGCCTACAGTATATCGAAAAATATTTTTTTCACTTATAATTAATAATTACATTTAGAAGATTGGAGGACTCTAAATTAATATCTAAGGGGCATTTTCCATTAGATATTCTCAGATATTCTCACAGATCCCACAGGGCTTTTATACAATTATTAATTAATTATAATAGCTTTGTTTAAAAATGAACAATATTTGAAATTTTGTTTTTCATTTAACTTAGAGCGAGAAAAAGGCTATTCTTGAACATGGGGTTTCGCACTCATTTGTAAATAGTCAGTTTGGTATTTAGAATGTTTTATTTATTTAGAAACCAAACTAGATTATTTTTGCAGACATCACTTGCTTATATTCATGAAGATGATAAAGGCAATCTAATCTGCTAACATCACGGCATGACGTCGCTCTAATTACAGTCAGAAGACAGTTGAAGAAACTAGCATGGAAAGGCTCAGTAAGAAATTTTATATATATTTTTTATTATCAGAACACTAACCATGTGTTCACTTGTTTTGAACTGTTCTGTAGTTTCGAACCAATAATTAATCTTGACAAACAAAGCATCAAACATGGCCCTTGAGCAATTTGCTCAAAATCGCTACAGAAAAAAAAGAAAGAAGATCAAGCAAGCCGAGTGCCAAGCATCTGCTCAAACTCCATGTGTGGGGGGGTAATGTCTCGCCAGGGACCAGGCACATATTTGATTTTTTGACATAAAATACTGTAGCATACACCTCACGGACTGTTATGTGTTCCACAATAATTCACTCTTGCCTCCTTTTTCAGGTATCATCCTTGAAATTTATTTGAGAAAGAAATCAAGAGATCTCTGACATGGGGTCCAGCATAAGTGTTTCTGGATACACACCGTTTATTTCAAGGTAGAATTATAGCAATATTTTGTTAGGTTTAGGCCTATTTACATGTATAGTTATATTATTGTACCTCATTTTGGTTGTTAGGCTAAATGTATATTTTTTCTTCTCCAAATGCAGACAATGACCCAAAACACACTACCACCCGGGTTTGCATTGCAAAAGAGGGCATAAACTGGGTCAAGATGCCAGCAGAGACAGTAGACCTTTATGTTGTAAAATAAAGGTTCAATAAAAAATAAATAAAATACCTAAAACACCTTCGGTCTCATGATTTAAACCCGATCTAACTTGTTTGGCATCAACTGAAAACATTAATCCGTAACTCTACCAAACCAACAGGAAAAGATGAACTGGTCAATGCCATCAAGATGTTTTGGCTAGAGAAATTGACAATACAACAATGGAACAAATACATTGATCATCTCAGCAAGGTTTTACCTGTGGTCGTGGAGCTGGGTGGAAGTGCGACTAAAATGTAGTTAATTAAACATCTGCATTTCGATGTCTTTTTTCTCTTTATTTTATTAACGAAAGAATAAAGATGTTGAAGAAATACTGTACTTCTGTTTTGAGTTAGAAATGTAACACTTTAAAAAGAGTACTTAAGCATTGAATAAATTACGAGTTGAGGGACTTCCAAAACAGTAGCCGGGTTATAAAAAAAGTATATTGTCCTGCTAATAGGAAACATTTGCATGATGGGCTACACCTGCTACAGTTGTGATGTCTTCACTATTATTCTACAATGTAGAAAATAGTAAACATATAGAAAAATCCTGGAATGAGTAGATGTCCCCAAATGTTTGACTGGTAATTAATTAATTAGATTAGATTAATATCATGGTGTTTATATTCCATGTAACACGAAAAACACTCGGTTTCTGTTAGGATAGAATGGAAAATATGGCACGGTACAACGTGAAAGTTCAAAGTAAAGTACTGGGCTATTTAGCTAAAGAATCCCTGTGTCGTGCGGACGGGAGACCAGTTGTAATTCTAACTAGGCCTAATAAATAAAAAAAATCGGACTTATATTAGGCCGTTAAGCCTCATAACTGGATGAGGTAGGCAAAGTTATTTTATATATGTCTAGGCTCCGAAGAAAGACTCAAATTAAGCCCTCTTGTTGATTGTAAAGTCAAATTAAAATTAATGTTGAAATGAATTGCTCGACTGGTGTAAGTTCTCCCTTTGTTGGTGTGCAACACTCGCATAAAAAGTTAGCTATATTTTTCAGCACCAGCCACTGTTCAGCTCCTATTTATTGCGCCATGGTTGCCGCCTGTTTTTTTTTTAATTAAACCTTTATTTATTTAACTAGAACAAATAAGAACAAATTCTTATTTAGAATGAAGGGATACCCCGGCCAAACACAGATAACGCTGGGCCAATTGTGCGCCCCCACATGGCACTCCCAATCATGGTCAGATGTGATACAGCCTAAATTCGACCCAGGGACGGTAGTAAAGCCTCTTGCACCGAGATGCAGTGCCTTAGACCGCTGCTCCACATGGGAACCATGACCAATTATGTATGTATGCATGTACAGTGGGGAGAACAAGTATTTTCTACACTGCCGATTTTGCAGGTTTTCCTACTTACAAAGCATGTAGAGGTCTGTCATTTTTTTTATCATAGGTACACGTCAACTGTGAGAGACGGAATCTAAAACAAAAATCCAGAAAATCACATTGTATGATTTTTAAGTAATTAATTTAAATGAACTTTATGACTTGCTTTTTTTAACCTTTATTTAACTAGGCAAGTCAGTTAAGAACAAATTCTTATTTTCAATGACGGCCTAGGAACAGTGGGTTAACTGCCTGTTCAGGGGCAGGCAGAACGACAGATTTGTACCTTGTCAGCTCGGGGGTTTGAACTTGCAACCTTCCGGTTACTAGTCCAATGCTCTAACCACTAGGCTACCCTGCCGCCCCAAAGTTTTTGCTTGACTCGTTATGGCATTATAATTACTTCAATTAGCTTCACTGTAATGTTTTGTCAGTCATCTTTGCTGAAGAAAGTCACAAGGGACTGGTGGCTCATGTCAAATTTGTCATTGGAACCACTCGATATGATTGGTCATATAAAAACCTTGGGACCTAAATGCATAATGAGAGCTCTAACTCCCCCTTTCGGTGGTCTGGAGTAGAGGTTGACCGATTATCATTTTTAAACGCCAAAACCAATTATTGGAGGACCAAAAATATATATATTGTAATAATGACAATTACAACAATACTGAATGAACACTTATTTTAACTTAATATAAAACATAAATAAAATCAATTTAGTCTCAAATAAATCATGTAAAAACAGTGTTGGAGAAGTAAAAGTGCAATACAGTTGAAGTGGAAGTTTACATACCACTCCACAAATTTCTTGTTAATAACAAACTATAGTGTTCTCAAGTCGGTTAGGACATCTACTTTGTGCATGACAAGTAATTTCTCCAACAATTGTTTACAGAGATTATTTCACTGTATCACAAGTCCAGTGGGTCAAAAGATGACATACACTAAGTTGACTGTGCCATTAAACAGCTTGAAGACATAAACAGCGCTGTGCTTCAAGCATTGCTAAGAACTGCAGGCGAAAGCAGTAAAGTGCTGTTTGAATGAATGCTTACGAGCCTGCTGCTACCTACCACCGCTCAGTCAGACTGCTCTATCAAATCATATACTTAATTATAATAAAAACACAGAAATATGAGCCTTAGGTCATTAATATGGTAAAATACAACTGAGGACAGATGATTTTTACGCGCTACATCACTTGCTGGTCCCATTCTGTCAGCTTGTGTGGCCTACCACTTCACAGGTGATCTGTTGTTGCTCCTAGACGTTGCCATGACTTTTGTAAATATAGTGTACACTGACAATAATCATTTTAATTTTTAATCATTTAAATTTTATTTGGCAGATGTATTTCAGGTCAGTCAAGGACATCTTAAATAAAGTGTGCGATGCACTGAGATGCAATGCCTTAGACCTCTGCATCCATGTGTGTATGTTAACTGTACTATAATGCTTAAAATGCCGCAAACATTTTAAATATCTGTATTGCTTTTTTTTGGCAAGGAAAATATCAGTTATCGCTATCGACCAAAAATGTCATATCGGTGCATCACTAGTCTGAATACACTGTATATGAAAATAGGGTATTTACATTGACAGTAAATACATGATCCTATAACTTTCGAGAATTTAATTTTATTGGATATAGAACTTTGCCCTGTGCTTCTTTGCCCATGCACTATAGTTGGGCCCTATAGGCTATTGATCATTTAATTGATATCCCACAATACATTCTAGGCGCAGTTGAACTCCCGCGCCCAGCAGAGAATGGAACTCGGCTTGCATTTTGACTCAGTGATTTTGACTAAAAAAAGGTTGGTGACCACTGTTCTAGTCTATATAGGCTATGGCTGCCTATTGTGATATATTACTGTTATATTAGGGCATTATGTCCTAGTCTCAGTCTAATTATAGGCCTATGATTTATTATGTGTAGCCCTGTGTGAATCACGTTTTAAATGCAAGAGTCAAGGATTTTATGTAGGCCTACAAGACTATTTGGTCAGTAATGAGAAATCACTTTAGATGGGTAGTTGTGTGCGATTGATTACATTAGGGTATAGGGTAGGCATTTATGATAATTGAGTGATGATTTGAATACCCACATTTTGGCACACCTACATTTTTGCTGGCCCTGCCATCAACAGATCGCTGCCTAAGCCACTAGATTGGAGATGGGAAGATGGGAAGTTTTGATGAAAGCCACATGAAAAAGGTGAAGGTAAACTAGGGATACGGTGCTTTAACTTTTACACAAGGTATTGAAAATTCAGAATTCTACCATTCACATTTCCATAAAAAAATTGTTGGAAAAGAAGACAGAGAGAGGGGGGACAGGAAAATAAATGGCAAAAAAAAATAAGATAAGAAAAAAAGGCACAGGTTGTCTGTGGAGGAAAGATTGCTACGAGCTACTGTACTACAATAAGATCAGAACAAGGTTGTTCTGAAATGCATGTATACACATACTGTGTCATGGCTGTATTTCAGTTTCAAGACAACAGAAAGAGAATAAAAAGTTAGGACTTTATGAGCTTAACAAAAATCACTGACATGTTTTCCTGTCTAAGTGCAGGTACAAGCTCCATTTCTCTTTATTCTGGGTTTACAGGTCCCTGCAATGCAGCAGTTTCCCTAGGAGAATTAAACTAGCAATAATCCATGCCAAACATTTGAGCTGTACCATTTCCATAAACCATATCAATAAACCAAAAGGGACAAATTAGTCAGCTACTCTATTTGTATGATTAATGAACGAGTACAAATTACAAAATACGATTCAATTAGCCAGTCAGTCACACAATGATGATAGGCTAGGCTAGAGCTCAAAAGCAAGGACACTATTCATCAGTCCCTCTGTCCTAGTCTCATCCCAGAGGGGATGGGAGTTTTGTCATCCTTCTAGAACCTGGGGCTTTGTTACCTCAGTGCTCCATTCTCATCACAAGGAAGTGTAATTTAGCTGCAGCACCCGTGACTAGGACAGCACCATAGGTGTGGTAAAGAGATAAATCAAACTCAAACAAAACAATGGAAATGCCATGGCAACACCACTCAAGCGTCCCACCGAAGGGGACAAGATTCAGAATCTCCACATTGCCCCCCATCAAAATTAACCTACATTTAGGCTATTGTTTATATTTGTATTTATATGATCTATTATGATTGTATGGAAGACTACGTTATAAGACTACTCCTGAACTACTATTTTAGTGTGTGCGCGCTTTCTGGTGCCTGTGACTACCTGTAGTATCACCCAAGTGGGTGCTGCCCTCCTCTCTTCTCCAGACCATTTCCGGAGACCTTCTCCCTTACCTCACCTCGCTCATCAACTCATCCCTGACCGCTGGCTACGTCCCTTCCGTCTTCAAGAGAGCGAGAGTTGCACCCCTTCAGAAAAAACCTACACTCGATCCCTCCGATGTCAACAATTACAGACCAGTATCCCTTCTTTCTTTTCTCTCCAAAACTCTTGAACGTGCCGTCCTTGGCCAGCTCTCCCGCTATCTCTCTCTGAATGACCTTCTTGATCCAAATCAGTCAGGTTTCAAGACTAGTCATTCAACTGAGACTGCTCTCCTCTGTATCACGGAGGCGCTCCGCACTGCTAAAGCTAACTCTCTCTCCTCTGCTCTCATCCTTCTAGATCTATCGGCTGCCTTCGATACTGTGAACCATCAGATCCTCCTCTCCACCCTCTCCGAGTTGGGCATCTCTGGCGCGGCCCACGCTTGGATTGCGTCCTACCTGACAGGTCGCTCCTACCAGGTGGCGTGGCGAGAATCTGTCTCCTCACCACGCGCTCTCACCACTGGTGTCCCCCAGGGCTCTGTTCTTGGCCCTCTCCTATTCTCGCTATACACCAAGTCACTTGGCTCTGTCATAACCTCACATGGTCTCTCCTATCATTGCTATGCAGACGACACACAATTAATCTTCTCCTTTCCCCCTTCTGATGACCAGGTGGCGAATCGCATCTCTGCATGTCTGGCAGACATATCAGTGTGGATGACGGATCACCACCTCAAGCTGAACCTCGGCAAGACGGAGCTGCTCTTCCTCCCGGGGAAGGACTGCCCGTTCCATGATCTCGCCATCACGGTTGACAACTCCATTGTGTCCTCCTCCCAGAGCGCCAAGAACCTTGGCGTGATCCTGGACAACACCCTGTCGTTCTCAGCCAACATCAAGGCGGTGGCCCGTTCCTGTAGGTTCATGCTCTACAACATCCGCAGAGTATGACCCTGCCTCACACAGGAAGCGGCGCAGGTCCTAATCCAGGCACTTGTCATCTCCCGTCTGGATTACTGCAACTCGCTGTTGGCTGGGCTCCCTGCCTGTGCCATTAAACCCCTTCAACTCATCCAGAACGCCGCAGCCCGTCTGGTGTTCAACCTTCCCAAGTTCTCTCACGTCACCCCGCTCCTCCGTTCTCTCCACTGGCTTCCAGTTGAAGCTCGCATCCGCTACAAGACCATGGTGCTTGCCTACGGAGCTGTGAGGGGAACGGCACCTCAGTACCTCCAGGCTCTGATCAGGCCCTACACCCAAACAAGGGCACTGCGTTCATCCACCTCTGGCCTGCTCGCCTCCCTACCACTGAGGAAGTACAGCTCCCGCTCAGCCCAGTCAAAACTGTTCGCTGCCCTGGCCCCCCAATGGTGGAACAAACTCCCTCACGACGCCAGGACAGCGGAGTCAATCACCACCTTCCGGAGACACCTGAAACCCCACCTCTTTAAGGAATACCTAGGATAGGATAAGTAATCCCTCTCACCCCCCCACCTTAAGTTTTAGATGCACTATTGTAAAGTGACTGTTCCACTGGATGTCATAGGGTGAATGCACCAATTTGTAAGTCGCTCTGGATAAGAGCGTCTGCTAAATGACTTAAATGTAAATGTATGCATTTTGGTAGTAGCGAAGAATAGTTGGCTAGCTACTAATCCATTGGCTAGTATGGAAGTCTAACTTCATCTGACTGAGTTCTACTATGAAGCCACAGATGGCGTGGATGGCAATACACAGGGTTGACAGCGTGCCGCCTGCTCTCCCCTTTGACCACCTCCTCCATCCTCTGACCTCACTCAAGCAATGAACTTCCTCCACCTTCAGTATCTTGACTGTCGATCTACCCATGATGATTAATGTTGTTTGTTGTTGTTGCTTCACAAATGTATTTATGTAATGAATAGTGCTAAAAAAGTTTAATTACTAATATTTCACACTATTTTGAGGTACAAATCTGAGTATAATGCTTGTATGGGATGTCAAGCCCAATACATGTTCATGTCATCACCAATCAAACATATTACACCACCAATTTCTATATATGCTAGATATGCTACCAGCTTATATAGACGGGAGTTAGAATTTACCATAAATGTTTTCTAAGCACAAAAAGGCCAATTTGTAAATATTATGCAGCAAAAACAGCCAAATGTATCCAAATTTGATTTTAGTAAGGAAATTGTGGGCCTATTAGAACACAAAAATGATGACGGATTTGACGAATATCCACTTTGCAAGATCATATTTTTTGCATGTGTGCCAATGACAGTGTCCTTGTTCTTTCCCCCACAGTCTGTGTTCCATTGATCTCTTTAAGGCATGCATAGGGACCCAAAGGGCAGCCACCAAACAGATGGACTAACTCTTGACTTGCAACTTGGCAGTATGTGTCACAGGTAAACTACTCCATTCAACACCACAGAGCCTGCTTGCCTCGCCCATAATACCACTTAAAGCTTTTCAAAACAACATGATTAGAGAACATGAAATTTGATGTACTATATAAGATATATAAAATACACGTTTAGCTTCCAGATGATCAGTGGGGAAAGTGAAATGAGGTCATTCACAACATGCAGGTCAATAAAAAGGCAGGCTGTATGCTAAAACAACAAGGATAATGCATCCTAAAGTGTGTTTGTTTGAAGTTGGGCAACGCTACCTTATTGCTGTGTTTCCAAACACGAGCTGTGCAAAGCCAGGCAGTTACTCAGGTGAGAGCCTCCTGGGGCCTAATGGAGACTGACGTTTGTTTCTGTTTCTCATTCCGCAGGAGCCCATATGGGCTAAGTCGCAAATGGCACCCTATTCCCTATGTAGTGCACTCTTTTGGACCAGGCCCTGAAGCAAGCAACTCATACATCACATCCCCTCAGTCCCATTAATATCCCCCTGACAGATACAGGCCAGGGAAAAAGAGACCATTGCCAAACAATACTGAGACTGACATTAGCTGTAATGCAATTAGACAGCCTGACAAACCTCGACCAGAGAACATTACAGTCAGGGACGTAGCCTATCTGGAGGAAGGTGAGACTCATCGGGTGGTTCTTTCTCCTTTCAGTGTTTTTTTTTCACCTGACAGATAATCATGTTCTCTCGATAAGGCAAGGCATCGTCCTGACCGCATGGCACACAGCAAAGCGGCTGCTCTGTGCTTTGTCCAGCTTCACTTCAGTTGCCACTAGAGGACCGACTTATGATCACACTTGTTTGAACACCTTGTCTTGGTGGAGTGCTTTGCAAATTGGCATAATGCCCTCGAGTAAATGGATGTCCTGGTGGATTAGTATGGGTGACCTAACCCTGAGAAACAGGCAGAAACGGTTCAGCAGTTTGACAGTCCGTGAGTGTAGCATTGCTGAAAACCCACATGTATCTATTATGAACCACTCAAAGGCAGACAGGTGTATTAACACTGAGGTGCCGCTGGGCAGCCCTGATTAAAACGAGCCAATAATGTGGTTTGGAAAATTGCAGTAGTTGCAGGACCCGGAGAAGAGGAAGATCTTCCCGCAGGTGATCAACTATTTATTGCTTTGGAGCATGTGCAATTTCCCATCATGTGTAATATCATTCTGTAACCACGTTCCCACCCCCAGTTTTTATGCGAGTAAAGTCATACAGTATAAAAATATAATGACAGCTGTGATGGAAACAGAAGTTTTTGGGGGGGTAAATAAGCTTTAATATTGCAAATAGGATTGTGGCTTCCATCAATGCAATTGTCTGAATCATTTCCAGTCCCCCATATACAGTACATTTGGAAAGTATTCAGACCCCTTGACTTTATCCACATTTTGTTACATTCCATCCTTATTATATATATTTTTTTTATCCTCAATCTACACACAAGACCCTTTACTTTGTTGAAGCACCTTTGGCAGCTTTTAGAGCCTTGAGTGTTCTTGGGTATGACACTTCAAGCTTGGCACAACTGTATTTGGGGAGTTTCTCCCATTCTGCAGATCCTATCAAGCTCTGCCAGGTTGGATGGGAAGTGTTGCTGCACAGCTATTTTCAGGTCTCTCCACAGATGTTCGATCGGGATCAAGTCCGAGCTCGGGCTGGGCCACTCAAGGACATTCAGAGATTTGTCTCGAAGCAAATCCGACCTGGTCTTTGCTGTGTGCTTAACCTCTTCCGTCTACCCTCTACTTTTTCGAACATTCTGTTAAAAATCGCGCAACATTTCAGCGCCCTGCTACTCATGCCAGGGATATAGTATATGCATATGGTTAGTATGTGTGGATAGAAAACACTCAAGACGTTTAGAAAACTGGTTAAATCACGGCTGTGGCTTTAACATAACGTGCGTTTCATTGAAAAGTGCAGGAAAATCTGATCACTGAAAGTGGAAAATATATCCATCCGCCGCTTCAACCCATTGTTATGGGCGAAAGACATTAAATATGGCTGAGGTTGCAGTACCTACAGCTTCCACACGATGTCAACAGTCTTGTCATTTGCCTAGGATTTGTTTCTTGGTCAAACGAACAAGAGATACCCCATTTCTTCCAGTCTCCGACCGGATATTTTGGTTGAGAAATAGACGGACAGTATTTCAAGATGGATCCCTATAGAAGACGTTACGAAACGCTATTTTTTTTAATTTATCACACAGTCTACATAGAACGATATCTAGGCTATATATGAAAAAAAGACCCAATAGTGATTATGGGACATCTAGGAGTGCCAACAAAGAAGATGGTCAAAGGTAATGAATGTTTTATATTTTATTGTGCGGTTTGTGTAGCGCCGAATATGCTAATTATTTTGTTTACGTCCCCTGCGGGTCTTTTGTGGTGTTACATGCTATCAGATAATAGCTTCTCATGCTTTCGCCGAAAAGCATTTTAAAAATCTGACTTGTTGCCTGGATTCACAACGAGTGTAGCTTTAATTCAATACCCTGCATGTGTATTTTAATGAACGTTTGAGTTTTAACTAATACTATTAGCATTTAGCGTAGCGCATTTGCATTTCCAGAGCTCTAGATGGGACGCCTGCATGCCAGGTAGAAGCAAGAGGTTAAGGTCGTTGTCCTATTGGAAGGTGAACCAGTTTCTCATTCTAAGGGCCTGAGTGCTCTGGAGCAGGTTTTCACCAAGGATCTCTCTGTACTTTGCTCTGTTCATCTTTCCCCAGATCCTGACTAGCCCATACCGCTGAAAAACATCCCCACAGCATGATGCTGCCACCACCATGCTTGACCGTAGGGATGGTGCTAGGTTTCCTCCAGACGTGACGCTTGACATTCAGGCCAAAAAGTTCAATCTTGGTTTTATCAGATCAAAGAATCACGATTCTCATGGTCAGAGTCTTTAGGTGGCGTTTGGCAAACTGAAAGTGGGCTGCACTATTGGTTAGAGCATGTAAGTAAGCATTTCACTGTAAGGTCTACAGCTGAAGTATTCGGCGCAAATGACAAATAAACTTTGATTTGTGCCTTTACTGAGGAGTGGTTTCCATCTGGCCACTCTACCTTAAAGGCCTAATTGGTGGAGTGCTGCAGAGATAGTTTTCCTTCTGGAAGGTTCTCCCATCTCCAAAGGAACTCTGGAGCTTTGTAAGTGACCTTTGTGACCTTTGTGACAAAGTGACCTTTGTGTTCTTGTTCACCTCGCTGACCAAGGCCCTTCTCCCACGATTGCTCAGTTCAGCCGGGCGGCCAGCTCTGGGAAGAGTCATGGTGGTTCCAAGCTTCTTACGGAGGCCACTGTGTTCTTGGGGACCTTCAGTGCTGCAGAAATGTTTTGGCTACCCTTCCCCAGATCTGTGCCTCGACACAATCCTGTCTCAGAGCTTTACAGACAATTCCTTTGACCTCATGGCTTGGTTTTTGCTCTGACATGCACTGTCAACAGTGGGACCTTATATAGACACGGGTGTGCCTTTCCAAATCATGTCCAATCAATTGAATTTACCACAGGTGGACTCCAATAAAGTTGTAGAAACATCTGAAGGATGAGAAATGGAAAGAGGATCCACCGGAGCTCAATTTCAAGTCTCATAGCAAACAGTTCTGAATGAGTATGTAAATTGGGTATTTCTGTTTTATACATTTGCAAAAATATTTTTTTTTAATGATTGATTATTTAAATCAATTTTAGAACAAAGCTGTAATGTAAAAAAAATAGGAAAAAGGGGTCTGAAAAATATATTGCATTCTGAAAGTTTTCTTAAATATATCTATATATTTTTTAATATATTCTCCTTTATTATTTTCCCCTAACCCTACCACCACTCCCCTAATTGGTGTAAACCAAATGGCAAAAAGAAAACTAAGCTTCTACTTCCAGCTAATACATATACACATTTTACAGATAAAGTATATTTTATAATAGTTATCTTTTGTTTGTTTTCAGTTCCATCGTTCAGCTACCCTCAACCCCCCGATCAATCTCTGAACACCACCCAGTTTGCCATATATTTTGAGACTGTGCAGTGATGTTTTACAAAAGTTCTGAACCTTTCTAATCTTGTAGTTTCTACAGATTGTAAAATAAAATAAAATATTTCGCTATGAGTATATTATTATTGATCGTCAGCGGCCCAGCGACATCTGGGTTTGGTCGGGGCAGGCTGTCATTGTAAACAAGATTTTGTTTTTAACTGACTTGCTGTGTACTACTCCCTTCACAGAACAGCACCAACTGGCTCTAACCAGAATAGGATGGGAGAGCCCAATGCACAACTGATTAAGACAACAGTGTCTAGTTTGAGAAACAGACGCCTCACATATCCTCAACTGGCAGCTTCATTAAATAGTACCCGCAAAACACCAGTTGCAACGTCAACAGTGAAGAGGCGACTCCGGGATGCTGACCTAATAGGCAGAGTTCCTCTGTCCAGTGTTTGTGTTATTTTGCCCATCTCATTCTTTTATTTTTATTGGCCAGTCTGAGATATGGCCTTTTCTTTACAGAGTTCCATGAGAACTTAAATTTCTTGGCAATTTCTCACAAGGAATGGCCTTCATTTCTCAGAACAAGAATAAACTGACGAGGTTCAGAAGTAAGTTCTTTGTTTCTGGCCATTTTGAGCATGTAATCAAACCCACAAATGCTGATGCTCCAGATACTCAACTAGTCTAAAGGACCGTTTTATTGCTTCTTGTGCTTCTTTAACCAGAACAACAGTTTTCAACTGTGCTAACATATTGCAAATGGGTTTTCTAATGATCAATTAGCCTTTTAAAATGATAAGACTTGGATTAGCTAACACAACGTGCCATATGAACACAGGATGGCCGCTAATAATGGGCATCGGATCTGTACGCCTATGTAGACATTCCATTAAAAATCTGCCATTTCCAGCTACAATAGTCATTTACAACATTAACAATGTCTACACTGTATTTCTGATCAATTTGGTGTTATTTTAATGGCCCAAAAAAAATGATTTTCTTTCCAAAACAAGGACGTCTAAGTGACCCCAAACTTTTGAATGGTAGTGTATATTTTAATAACTGAGCATTTTCTAAATTCAAAACGGACAAGGACATTTTATGACTCCTGTTTCCACAAATCGAGGACAAAGACAGTATCGCCCAAGCTAAGGTTGTTTCGAAAATGTTCTGTGCTACAGCAAACAGTACCTAACCTGCAACTCCCAGTATAATGGATACCAAAAATTTTGATAAAATTCCATTATCTGGTGTTACAATCTGTAGCTATAGAATTACCAGACACCCTACAGTGTCCAACTCATTCCACGGAGGGTTGAGTGTCTGTGGGTCTTCGCTCCACCCTTGATTGTTGAATTAAGGTCACTAATTAGTAAGGAACTCCCCTCACCTGGTTGTCTAGGTCTTAATTTAAAGAGAAAAAACAAAAACCTGCAGACAATTGGCCCTCCGTGGAATGAGTTTGACTGACACCTCTCCCCAACATTGACCATCACCTACAATTAAAAACTAATACAAAAACTTAATTGTTGAAACAGGTGTTTAGTGCTGGGCTGATACAAAAACCTGCATGCCCACCAGTAGCTATTAGCAGGGTACGTTTTAGGCTGCGAGTCAGCAAGTTGTCAGCCTAAAGAATTCTATTTCCAAAATTGGGGGATCCCCAAAGTAGTTCAACTATATTGTCATTATGCTAGTAGTGACAAAAGTGTATCTAGCTACTGCACATGGATATCCAGTTGGGTGATAGCTAGTTCTCACTAAACTGGCACTTGACAAAAAAACACTTTCCATAAATCCTCTTGGATTACTAAAATTAGAATCTTTAGTTATCCATTTCATAATTGTTATGTATATTGATCAGAATGCATTTTAGATCATTTCCACGACTACCAATACAAAACAATATCATTACCACAATAGTTTTGAAAGTCCCAAAAAGTAAAACAAATACATTTACTTTTTTGCTCACCTAATGAAAAGGCCGGAGTTAAAAAAATAAATGTAAAACAAATATTTTAAAATGTAAAATGTCTTATTACCACAACCTTTTCTGAATCTTGTTTATCATAATTACTCGTGGATACATGTTATTTTTATGTACCCATATTTGGATAAAGAACAAAAAGGCACTATCAGATAAAACAAAAATTAAAAGTTTGGACACCTACTCATTCAAGTTCATTTGTGTAATTTCTTTCTTTCTTAATATGTTTGAGCCAATCAGTTGAGGTGTGACAAGGTAGGGGTGGTATTCAGAAGATAGCCCTATTTGGTAAAAGACCAAGGCGAGAACAGCTCAAATAAGAAAAGACATGAATGTCTGTCAATCTGGAAAATTTCAAGAACTTTGAAAGTTTCTTCAAGTGCAGTCGCATAAACCATCAAGCGCTATGATGAACCTTACTCTCATGAGGACCGCCACAGGAAAGGAAGATGCACAGTTACCTCCGCTGCAGAGGATCATTAGAGTTCATTAGAGTTACCAGCCTCAGAAATTGCAGGCCAAATAAATGCTTCACAGTGTTCAAGTAACAGACACGTCAACATCGACTGTTCAGATGATACTGTGTGAATCAGGCCTTCATGGGCAAATTGCTGCAAAGAAACCACTAAAGGACCCCAAAAAGAAGAAGAGACTTGCTTGGGCCAAGAAACATGAGCAATTGACATTAGACTCGCAAGTCCAAATGTTTTATTTTTGGTTCCAACCACCGTGTCTTCATGAGACGCAGAGCAGGTGAACGAATGATCTCCGCATGTGTGGTTCCTACCGTGAAGCATGGAGATATGATGGTGTGGGTGTGCTTCACTGGTGATACTGTCAGTGATTTATTTAGAATTCAAGGCACACTTAACCAGCATGGATACCACAGCATTCAGCAGCGATACACCATCCCATCTGGTTTGCGCTTACTGGGACTATCATTTATTTTTCAACAGAACAATGATCCAACACACCTCCAGGCTGTGTAAGGGCTATTTGACCAAGAAGGGGAGTGATGAAGTGCTGCATCAGATGACCTGGCCTCCACAATCACCCGACCTCAACCCAATTGAGATGGTCTGGGATGAGTTGGCCACCAGAGTGAAGGAAAAGCAGCCAACAAGTGTTCACCATACGTGGGAACTCCTTCAAGACTGTTGGAAAAGCATTCCAGGTGAAGCTGGTTGAGAGAATGCCAAGTGTGTAAAGCTATCATCAAACTTTTGACTGATACAGTATATCCATAAAAATGATGTCAGCTGATACATTATTTTGACTGGTTGAGAAGCGCTGCCTGCCTGGTCCTGACACCTTCATTACTATGGGACAGCTGGAGATGGAATTTGAATATTGAAACAATGTTGTAAATGTCAGAGACAGACAGGATGGTTTATTCAAATCTCCTCTGTTGAAAACTAAAATTTTAGTCTAAGAGAAATGTGATAATGTCTTGATGCTTTTTATAGTAGATATTAAGTTTAGAATGTACCTAAATGTTTAATATCCATCATTTTCACTCGAAGTTCAGCATTCAGGATTAGACCCACCAGTTGTATAATGTGCTTTATAAACTGGGTGATTTGAGCCCTGAATTCTGATTGGCTGACAACCGTGGTACATCAGACCATATACCATGGGTATGACAAAGCATTTATTTTCTCTCTAAAATTACGTTGGTAACCAGTTTATAATAGCAATAAGACACCTTGGATGCTAAGGCTAAGGGCTATATATATCAAGGCACTCCGCTGTGCATAAAAACAGCCCTTAGCTGTGTTATAAAATTGTCATATACCACACCCCCTTTAATAAACTAGGCATCTTAATCTTCAGAATGATAGTTGCATCATGGTTTTCTAACTCAATTGGTTAATGCCATGATTAAAACTGGTTTCATGAGAAACCAGTGTTGCATGTGCCTACACCGCAAGCTCTCCGCCAAACATGAAAGTTTAGCTACACTTAGCTATCTTTCAACGCAATACAAAATCCAACCTCACCGGCTAGCTTGCGCGAGTCAGTTTCAAAGAGCATGAACTTGTTAAAAATTAACTTTGCTAGTAACTCGACCAGGTCACATCTACCTCGAATGTTTATTCATATACAGTATTACTGTATGCAACTAGCTGACTAGTTAACTAACTCGTTAGGCCATTGTGCACTGACACTAGCAAGAAAAATGTGCAAACTGGTGACAAGCTCCCAAACCTAGTCACCTAACGTTACCGCCCCCTTGCCTTAGCGCCACAGAACGCGATTATGGCAGGCCTCACATGGTTAGCGAGCATTTGCTAGCCACATAGCTAGCTAACTACTTCTGTAAAATAACAGTGGAGTTAGCTGACTAAGTTACAAAGGTTAGTCACCCGTTTAACAAAATCCATATATGTATGTATAAATTTTAAAAAAATAAAAAAATAACGACTATGCTCGCATGACACGTGCTTACAAAAAAACTTGTCAGGGAGAATCCCTTGTTTTTATTCGTCAGGTTAGCTAGATGGCTATAATTAGCTAGTCTTTCAGCTAGGCCAAAGCTTCGTCAACGTTGCCTTTCTCGCCGTTTAGCTAGCGACCTTGGATGCGCTAATTACATTCATATAATATTCAAGAAAATTGTTAACGTTATATTTATAAACCATTAAATTGTCCTTACCGGCTGCGTTAGGTTGTTAGTTATCGGTGTATATATTTATGTTTCTATTTCCAGTCAGTCGGCAACATGAGGGGGAGGCAGCGCGTCTGCAACTGACTGACAGATAGGGGGAGGTTGCCTAATCAGGCAGACTATGATACAAATTATTGTTAAAGTCAAACAAAACTCTGCCAGGATATTGAATAACATGTCATGTGAATGTACCGGTTGGTCTTTAGCTGGGCAACATTTGAAACAAATTATCCACAGGAAAATATTATTTACCCGAGTTTTTAGAGTGCCAGTGGTGCAATTGAAATTTCACCTGGCACATGTGCAAAACCACGTGAACACCTGCAAGACTTCGTTGGTATGCATTCATTGCGTGCATGTGCTTTTCTGTGTTGTACACGTACTTTAGGTCATGAGCAAATACACCTTGATTGGCATACACAGAGACCTATTTTTTTAATCGGTTTAATGGTCCAATGCAACCGTTTTTTCTCAATATCAAATAATTGTTCGGTGACAATTACGTACAATGCTGTGATTGTTTTCAATTAAAATGGTCAAAAATACATTTCTCAAGCAAGGATTTTGCTGGGAATGGTCTGAGCGGGGAGGGGGAAACTGAAAACTAGCTGTTATTGGCACAGAGGTTTGGAATTCACTTTTGTATTGGTCTATAAACTATTTTACCTTATGTGACCATCCCACCAAAAGAGGCTGACATTTCAGGCAGTCTTTTCAAACAGCTCTTACACTATAAGGGCATCATAATTTTCCCAGTATTATTTCAACCTCATAGTCTGGAAATACATATAAAATACAGGAAAGTCACATTTTGACTGCACTGGGCCTTTTAATAATACTGTGCTGTGGATATTTTTGTCTCAGATTTCAACCAGCTGAAGGATCAACCCCATGGAAAATCAAAAGAGTACTTTCAAATATAATTGTATTCAACAGTTGTGACAGAAGGCATTGCCACATTTGGGACTTTTGGGATGCAGAGTGGAACAAATGAATGACACTGAATCTTGTCCTATTACTAACTAGCTAGCCACAAGGTGTGGGATTTTTTTTTTACTATTATAAATTGATGCTGTCATGAGGGAAGTCAATTATTTGAAACTTTTTTGTTGAAAAAGTAACAAGTCAGTTGCTCTCTAGAATCAATGGAGAGGCAGCCATGCTGAAGTCAGATAGTCAATGTAAGGTGAGTGCAGTCAAGAGCAAGCCTGGGAGAAGATGCCAAGAATTAAAACCACCCAGGTAAAAATCTGTGTGTTTCTATAATTTGTTGTTTTTAAATTACAGATCAAATGTAATGTTTTGCATACAGATAATGAAAAGTAGAACGCAGTATTTTGACAGGACAGGTGGTGGCAAGCATTTGGACAATTTGAAAAGAGTATGCATACTTTAATTTCACATTCTTATCACCATCCTTAGATTACTTCCTTTGTGAAACGTGAAAACTTTTGAAAAACATTTTACATCTGTTCTAGCCAGGGCTGTTTTCAGGGTTACAGATAAGATAAGTTTCTTCAAAGTTAGCCTCAGCTGATTCTAATTCCTGTGGGGTTGTAAGTCTGCCCAGGGACACAGTAGGTATCCCAAATGGCACCCTATTCCCTATGCAATAGTTTTGACCAGGGCATTGGTCAAAAGTAAGGTACTATAAAGGGTATAGGGTGCCCTTTGGAACAAACAGAGTTGGTGGAGTAAAATCAATTCCCTGGGATGAAACAGTCGCTGCTCTGGTTAGGTCAGTCAGTCAATTGAGAGAGCAACATGGGACACAAGGGCCTGCGTTCCAATGGTCTTCTTTTTTCCCTGCTGGCTTCTCAGTGCGTTAGTAAAGATCAGGTTAGCTAAAGCCTAGCAAGGGGTATCGATTTGAGGCTGAGCACTCAAACAATGCCCTTCCTTACAGCAAATGTGTTGATGTCCTCTCTGACTTTACCTTCTGAGCCAATAAAATAATCCAATGTTTTATTGAGTGCCTGGATATTAGTGATCTCCAAATGTACAGTATATTCATGATAAACAAGAGCAAATACATAACTTACCCAGCTTTAGAGCACCACTCATTGCTCTTGCCCGTGACTATTTTCAACCTCAACCCCCCCCCCCAAACAAAGCAATACACAAACAAGTGAACTTTAAAGCACCTCGTTATGTGCCGTGTACAGTATGCTCATATTCAATCAACCAGTTTTTCCACCCCTCTCTCTCCCCCTTTCCATGTACATAGTATCTACATGGAAGTATTCAGACCCCTCTACTTTTTCCACATTTTGTTACGTTACACTTATTCTAAAATTGAATCAATTGTTTTTTCCCCCCTCCTCAATCTACACACACTTCCCCACAAGTTTTTGAATTGTTTGCAAATGTATAAAAAATAAACGGAAATATCACATTTACATACAGTACCAGTCATTCCATTCTACATTGTAGAATAATAGAAGGCATCAAAACTATTATATAACATACATGGAATCATGTAGTAACCAAAAAAAGTGTTCAACAAATCAAAATATAAGTAGCCACCCTTTGCCTTGATGAGGAACTCTGGAGCTTGTCCCCCGATTGCTCCGCTTGGCCGGGCGGCCAGCTCTAGGAAGAGTCTTGGTGATTCCAAACTTCTTCCATTTAAGGATGATGGAGGCCACGGTGTTCTTGGGGACCTTCAATGCTGCAAACATTTTTTGGTACGCTTCCCCAGATATGTGCATCGACAAAAGCCAGTCTTTGCGCTCTACGGACAATTCCTTTTGTACAATTCCCAAACCTCATGGCTTGGTTTTTGCTCTGACTGTCAACCGTGGGACCTTATATAGACTTGGGTGTGCCTTTCCAAATCATGTCCAATCAATTGAATTTACCACAGGTGAACTCCAAGTTGTAGAAACATCTCAAGGATGATCAATGGAAACAGGGGAGGCAGGTAGCCTCGTGATTAGAGTGTTGGGCCAGTAACCGAAAGGTTGCTGGATCAAATCCCCGAGATGACAAGGTAAAAATCTGTCGTTCTGCTCCTGAACAAGGCCGTTAACCCATTGTTCTCTGGTAAGCTGTGATTGTAAATAAGAATTTGTTCTTAACTGACCTGCCTAGTTTTTTTTTTAACAGGATGCACCTGATTTCAAGTCTCATAACGGTCTGAATACTTATGTAAAAAAAGGTATTTCTGTTATTTTTAGTACATTTGTCAACATTTTTTTTTTAAATTGATTTTCGCTTTGATGAGGATTTTTTTTAAAGTCCATTTTAGAATAAGGATGTAAGGTAACACAATGTGGAAAAAGGAAGGGATCTGAATATTTTCCATATGCACTGTATCTTTATTTACCTGCATAATATCTCTCTGTTTGTCGCTGTCTGATTCGTTTATGTGGGGAATTGCTTGTAAACCTCCATGGCGTCAATGCAACAGAGAGAATGGCCAGGTTCAGGTAAAGCAAACCCTCTCCCTGTAGCCCCAGACTGATTGATACTTTACAGAAGCCAGTTACTGACGTTCATGTTGCCTACTTCTGTGAAGTGACAGGTTTTCTGATACCCTGTTATCTTTACATAACTGCTGTGTGGGAGGACAGGCAGCGTTCATCAAGAGGAGGGCCAGTGCCACAGCCCTGCATATGCAGCTGAGAAAGGAGAGCTCTGTTTGGAGCTGTTGAGATGTGTAGGCAGGCACCCTCAAACTGGAATCTGGCTTACTGGGGGGAGAACTAAAAATGAAATTATGTAAAACACTCCAATGAACTCATAAGACAAACCGGGGATAGAAATGGACTCTATGACTTTGAATAAACAAAGTGGGGTTTCATTTGCAATCAAAAAGGATATTATGGAGTAGTTATGCATTTTCAATCTTTGCTGTATGGTTCATGAAGAACATTCCTGCCGGTAATATACTGTAGCTTTAGCAAACAATCTTATATTTAGCAGATTTAATTAGCCTGAGAACATTTATGAATTAAGATTATGAATTAAATAATGCTCAACTGGTGAAAAGTGAGACATAGCCAAGGCCTATAAAGATGCAATTTTAAATATTGTCTAATGTTGACATTAATATCAGTAAATATCAATTTAAATTTTCCCTTTAAAAGATAAGCTACTATTGTAATTAACCAACCAACAGAGGACAGGTTCAGAATTACAATTAAGGAATTGTTGCCTCAATGCAAGATAGCTGAAGATTGTATTCTACATTGGCCATTCAGTGAGAAATCCCTTTAGTGGCCAGAACAATACAGTCCTCAACAAGACGTGACAGCTTTTGGCTTATCTCCCTGCCCCATGTTGATGGCTGTGCTGGCTGGCTTTACAGCTGCAGACCAATAGACTGACTCCCCAGGTGCATGCGGAGGTTATTTCCCCCTGATCCTCCACTGACAGTGCAAATCCACAGATGTGTCCCAAATGGCACCCCATTCACTATATAGTGCACTACTTTTGACTCGGGCTCTATGGGCCCTGCTCAAAGTTGTGCACTACATTGGGAATAGTGTGCCATTTGAAACGCACTCTATGTTGAGGCAGCAGGCAGTGTCCCTCGGATCCCACAACAAAACTAGACAGAGCGGATTTCGGATGCTCCATCTCCTTAAATATGGCTGCTCCCTGGGGGGTTTTGTGTCACATTTTTCAGGGTTTTTACTGTGGATAGAGTGTAACCCTCCTCACCACTCTCCGACCTGGTTATTAATCTGTAAATTGATCGCAAACCCTCTTTCCCTGGGAGGTGTTTGCCGCTGTCTCCCTGGTTTAAATTGGGGGAAGGGGGGGGGGGTATAGGCTTTAGCCCTGCTCTTATTTAGCCCAACTTTAGCCTGGTATAATGGAGCAATCTGCTCCCCTCTGAATATCCACCACCAACCCCCAGTTGGGCTCTTGCCATAGTATTCATTGCTGTATTGGCTCCCTGAGACTACACTTTACTGGCCAGTTGACCCTGCCTCATTCATATTTATCCCAGTGTTGATGGGCTCCTATATCATCCCGTATTGCCTGAGTGGTTTCGATTTTATTTTTCTCCAGGGCAGTTAGACCTTAACTTAAAGGTTTTTTTTCTTCCGAATTCAGGAAAATAAGGTGTTTCATTGAAGTATTGAGATTGCATTTATGCTGCGGTTGATGATCCATTTAGTCTGAATGATGCCTGCACATTTGTGTGGGTTTGCTGAGGTTTTGTTGCTCATGCTAATCGGCATCACTCCTGCACATTTTAATCATCATTATTGGAACTAGTTGTATGATGGGTTGTATCTGAAAACACACATGGCAAACCATGTTAAAAGGATTTGCTAGAAAAATGCATCAGATGATGATGCCAAGCTGTGTTGGGCCTTTGGGAAAGTCAGATCTGAACAGTGCGTGAGTCATACTATATGAAGAAAAAGAGCAACAGCCTAGCATTTAAGGAGAGGAAAAAACATCCAGAAAATGTTTTATAATTGTAAGATTGTTTTTTTGAAGAATTTGAGGAAGAAGGTGGCTCTGCTTTGTGGTGAGTGAGTGAGTGAGTGAGTGAGTGAGTGAGTGAGTGAGTGAGTGAGTGAGTGAGTGAGTGAGTGAGTGAGTGAGTGAGTGAGTGAGTGAGTGAGTGAGTGAGTGAGTGAGTGAGTGAGTGAGTGAGTGAGTGAGTGAGTGAGTGAGTGAGTGAGTGTAAGGGAGTTGAGCGGTGGTGTGTGTGTATGAGCTCCACTTCAAGCTCCGCTCTGACTCACCCCAGTGGGTGAGGGCCAGGAGAACATAGGACACCCACGCCCTCAGCCCACACTCCCCACAGCTCAGCGCTCTACTGCTACTGCCCTGGAAGCTGAAGAACACAGAGGGAGGGGGAGGACAGAGATGAAGAAAATAAGAAATACATATCTCCTTTTAAACTATTAATAGTCCAGTCATCAATGTTATGTATGTTTTCCTTTGGATGCTGTGGAGATCATAGGTGCGTGGGTAAAGTACCAGACCTAAACTGTAGATTATTAGTGGACACTGACTGAAAGGAGCGGTCTTTGAAATAAACATCAGGGTCGGAAATAGACAACGGTGTCCTGGCCATGAAAAAACTTTGGCTGATGGTCTTTCTTCCTGTTATATCATATACCTGAAGGAAAAAAGCCTAAAGGAAAAGTTCTAAGAAAAGAACGTTGTGGCTTGCAAGTGACCTCCACCCTTAGTCTGCTCGCTTTGCTGGTTCTTCTGCATTGTAATCTGAGGCACAACAGTCAAACAGATGAGATCCACCTTTGTGATTTGCGATCTGTGTTTTGAAACTTGCTGGTTGTCACCATACTCATCCCCCTGACAGATTACAATCTCAGCCCCAACTGGATGCAATTCAACTGTGTGGAGAAGCTGTGCCAGGGAATTGGAAATGACATTTTCAGTAATATTGCCTAACCCCAGCCAGCTTTCATCCTACCGGCACACCAGGAACACAAGTGGATGTTGGCTTTCATGTGGCATAGATTTTTCTTTTCCAGAGATAGGCCTATAGCAAACCAGCTCCCCAGGGGGTCTGTATTGGAAGGCAATTACAGGAGGGAGAGAAGTCCCCAATACTGTGTTATTTGGCCTTTTACCCTACTGTAGGCTAACTGAATGAGACTATAGTTTCTTGTCCCAGGCACAAAGGCAAAGAGGCACACACTCGTTTCTAATTCTTCCAACAAACAAGACCGACAGTAGCTACATGTTTCAGACACCTTTCTCCACTCCAACAAATATTAACCAGCACAATCAAAGCTCGTAATAAGACCACTGTAACAAACATGACATGAGGCGTCATTGAACCTGAAAGGCACAAGGAAGTGGAGGTAATGCACAGCTGTGTTCACAGTAAAGATAAAGTTACATTTGTGAAGGCCAATCAGGTGGAAATTGAGGTGCGGCAGGTGGCAATTATGGATGAGCGTGCAAATGCAACATTTTGTTTAGCTCCTCACACCACAAGGTAATGTAATGCACACTGAATGCAAATTGGTGCACGCTGCATTCACAAAATCATCTGTGGTTAGTGTAGTAATGCATGCAGATCACGTACCCGATAGGGGATGCAAGGGAAGGGGAGGGAGGGAGGGTCAGTAACAATTAAGGCAGATAATTAACCCATGTCGCAAGCTGGAGTTGCCGTGGCATTGATGGCTATCTTTGTTACGAGAGCTAATGGATTGTAACGTTTCACGTTAAGACATCAAGACGGCCCCTCATCATATATCAGACAAAAATGTGTGCGTGATGAATTGTGTGTTTATCTTATTTCCCCTGTCCTTGTTCCCTGTCAGGCCTGTCACAGCGGTGCACCAAATCCTATGTAAAAGGCTAATAAAGAAGCAAAGACTGGCACCAGGGGCGGACCACAGTTGATGCTGGTGCCACTTTTCATTTAGCATCATTACTCAGCAGCCAACTACTAAAGCACTCTTACAGAGCTCTGTATCGGAAGGAATAAGAGATACAGTTTAAAGCCATAAATACACCACAGGAATTCATCATGCATCTTCCCTTCTTCAATAGGGCATGAATCATGATAAAACACACAGAACCAAGAGCATATACAGAAACTGATTTGTATCATCTGACCAAGGAATACTGCAGAAGAAAATCTGAAAATCATAAAATATATAATATGAAATATGACATTTTGGACCTGAAAAGAAGCTGGGGAATTAATTATAACCCTTTAATAAATTCTCTACTGAGGAGTGGAGGCACGATTATCTTGTATAGTTCAATTATGTCATTGTCACCAGATGGGATCCTCTGTCGTCCTTTCAGGGCTGCTTGTGCTCCAGGCCCTTGTGGATTTGGAAGATAACATTTAGGAGTTCTGCATGTTGCTGTCAGGCAACCTTCACCTAGGATGCCGTGCTGTTTGGAGCGTGAGCCCCTGAGTAGACACAGATGATTAATGCTCGGCGAGGCAGCAGGCACCTGCATGAGTCTTATCCATTGTGTGTGGAGACAGGCCAAGAGGGAGCCCCAGCAATTAAAAAAAGGACACCACTGGCTATGATGATATTACTCAAATAGCTTCAACTATCTTCAAATAAACCCCAGTGTCTGCGATAGATAACTACTCTGATTAGGCCTTTCTTATTCACCAAATCAGCACTAATGCCAGTTGTGTTTTCGGCTTTGTTTATAAAGGCGACAATTCATTAGTCTTTTAAATAATCAGATCACCTCTGAAAAGATCTGATGTGATTGGTCAAAAGACCAATTAGTGGGAAAAAAGATCAGAATTGGGCTGCCTGTCTAAACGCAGTCTTAGAGACACAATTGGTGGATAAGAGGATAATAAAGTAGACCATCGTTATAACCTAGACAACAGAAGTCAACAACACCATCAGCATCGATTTGCACAGCTCTGCCAGATACATAATTGCAGCGCTGTAAGGGGGAAAATATAGGGTTAGGAGCAAATAATGATGAAAATGATCATCTATAGTTTGCAGAGAGATTTTCATGAACGGCAAAGTGTTGATTTTAATTTGATACCCCCGGCCTCAAACTGTTGGAGCCAAGCATCACATTATACATCCATCCCCAGATGGTTCTTTGATGAGCAATCAGGTCAGATATTTCAATTGACGCACGTATCTCATGGTGTATTCAAAGTGTTAATTGTTACACTGAAGAGGAAGTGATAATTAAGAGATCTCTTGCTTTTCTTAATGGTGTCAGGATGCAACCGAGAGAGGAGGGGAAAAGGGATGGGGGTGTTTCAAAGAAAACACAATTCTTATCATCAATCATTTGTTTGGAGATGAGTTGAGAACATGCCCAGCAGCTCACTGTTATGTCGGTCTCTGACTGCTGTTTTGGAGTTTGTGTTTGGTAAAGGCATTGTCAGAAGGTTGGCTGGACCTTTCTTAAAGCTGCAATATGTCACTTTTTTGTCGAGCTGACCAAAGTCACATAGAAATGTGAGTTATAGATATGTCATTCTCATTGAAAGCAAGTCTAAGAAATGGTAGATATGTTCTATGTATGCTATTTCTATGCCCCCGTTCTTAAGTTTTGTTCTTGAGTCTTTCACTTTTGATTTTGTACACCAGCTTCAAATAGACAAATACATGTCACGCCCTGGTTGAAGTATTTTGTGTTTTTCTTCATGTATTTGGTCAGGCCAGGGTGTGACATGGGTTTTTGTATGTGGTGTGTAGCTTAGTGGGATTGTAGCTTAGTGGGGTGTTCTAGGAAAGTCTATGGCTGTCTGAAGTGGTTCTCAATCAGAGGCAGGTGTTTATCGTTGTCTCTGATTGGGAACCATATTTAGGCAGCCATATTCTTTGGTTGTATTGTGGGTGATTGTCCTGAGTGTCTTGATGTCCTGAGTGTCTTGATGTCCTGAGTGTCTTGATGTCCTGAGTGTCTTGATGTCCTGAGTGTCTTGATGTCCTGAGTGTCTTGATGTCCTGAGTGTCTTGATGTCCTGAGTGTCTTGATGTCCTGAGTGTCTTGATGTCCTGAGTGTCTTGATGTCCTGAGTGTCTTGATGTCCTGAGTGTCTTGATGTCCTGAGTGTCTTGATGTCCTGAGTGTCTTGATGTCCTGAGTGTCTTGATGTCCTGAGTGTCTTGATGTCCTTGTTCGATGTTAGTTGACACAAGTATAGGCTGTTTTCGGTTTTCGTTTATTGTTTTGTAGTGTTTGTGTTTAGTCGTGTTTACGTTTGTTTAAATAAACATGGATCGCAATCGACACGCTGCAGTTTGGTCCGACTCTCCTTCACCATATGAAAACCGTGACAGAATCACCCACCACAGGACCAAGCAGCGTGTTAACAGGCAGGAGCCACAGGAGAGGCAACAGAAGCAGCTGCAGTGGGAGAGTCTGCACCACTTGGAGAAATGGACATGGGAGGAAGAACTGGACGGAAAAGGACCCTGGGCTCAGCCTGGTGAATATCGCCGCCTCAAGGAGGAACTAGAGGAGACCTGCGCAAACTCCCTGTGCTTACCGGGGGGCTAGAGAGACCGGGCAGGCACCGTGTTATGCAGTGGTGCGCACGGTGTCCACAGTGCGGGTGCATAGCCCGGTGCGGTATATTCCAGCTCCGCGTATCGCCCGGGCTAGATTGAGCGTCGAGCCAAATGCCATGAAGCAGGCTCTACGCATCTGGTCCCCAGTGTGTCTCCTTGGGCCGGCTTACATGGCACCAGCCTTGCGCTCAGGGTCTCCGGTTCGCCTACATAGCCCAGTGCGGGCTATTCCACCTCGCCGCACTGGCAGGGCGACCAAGAGTATTCAACCAGGTAAGGTTGGGCAGGCTCGGTGCTCAAGAGCTCCAGTACGCCTGCACGGTCCAGTCTATCCAGTACCACCTCCACACCCCAGCCCTCCGGTAGCAGCTCCCCGCACCAGGCTTCCTGTGCGTGTCCTCGGCCCAGTACCACCAGTGCCAGCACCACGCATCAGGCCTACAGTGCGCCTCGCCTCTTCTGCGCTGTCGGAGTCTCCCGCCTCTCCAGCGCTGTCGGAGCCTTTCTCCTCTCCTGCGCTCCTCCTGTCTGTTCAGCGCAGGAGCTCTCTGCATGGAGCAGTCAGTTCAGCTGCATGGAGCAGTCAGAGCTGTCAGTCTGCATGAAGCAGCCAGAGCTGTCATTCTGCATGAAGCAGCCAGAGCTGTCAGTCTGCAAGGAGCTGTCAGTCTGCAAGGAGCTGCCAGTCTGCATGGAGCAGTCAGAGCTGTCAGTCTGCATGGAGCAGTCAGAGCTGTCAGTCTGCATGGAGCAGTCAGAGCTGTCAGTCTGCATGGAGCAGTCAGAGCTGTCAGTCTGCATGGAGCAGTCAGAGCTGTCAGTCTGCATGAAGCAGCCAGAGCTGTCATTCTGCATGAAGCAGCCAGAGCTGTCAGTCTGCAAGGAGCTGTCAGTCTGCAAGGAGCTGCCAGTCTGCATGGAGCAGTCAGAGCTGTCAGTCTGCATGGAGCAGCCAGAGCTGTCAGTCTGCATGAAGCAGCCAGAGCTGTCAGTCTGCATGAAGCAGCCAGAGCTGTCAGTCTGCAAGGAGCTGCCAGTCTGCAAGGAGCTGCCAGTCTGCAGGGAGCTGCCAGTCTGCAGGGAGCAGCCAGATTCTTCCAGATCTGCCAGTCAGCCAGATTCTTCCAGATCTGCCAGTCAGCCAGAATCTTCCAGATCTGCCAGTCAACCAGAATCTTCCAGATCTGCCAGTCAACCAGGCTCTTCCAGATCTGCCAGTCAGCCGGGATCTGTCAGAACTGCCAGTCAGCCGGGATCTGTCAGAACTGCCAGTCAGCCAGGATCTGCCAGTCGGCCAGGATCCGCCAGTCAGCCAGGATCTGCCAGTCAGCCAGGATCTGGTGGATTCATCAACCTGCCTGAGCTTCCTTTCACTCCCGAGCTTCCTTTCAGTCCCGATTCCTTTCAGTCCCGAGCATCCCCTGAGTCCCGAGCATCCCCTGAGTCCCGAGCATCCCCTGAGTCCCGAGCATCCCCTGAGTCCCGAGCATCCCCTGAGTCCCGAGCATCCCCTGAGTCCCGAGCATCCCCTGAGTCCCGAGCATCCCCTGAGTCCCGAGCATCCCCTGAGTCCCGAGCATCCCCTGAGTCCCGAGCTCCTCCTCAGTCCCGAGCTGCTCCTCAGTCCCGATCTGCTCCTCAGTCTAGTGGGGTTCTGGGTGAGGAATACTAGGCCATGGTTGGCGGTGAGGGTGGACTATCTAGGGACGCAAGGAGAGGGGACTAAGACATTTACTGAGTGGGGTCCACGTCCCGTGCCGGAGCCGCCACCATGGACAGACGCCCACCCGGACCCTCCCTATTGATTTGAGGTGCATTCGGGAGTCCGCACCCTAGGGGGGGGGGGTTCTGTCACGCCCTGGTCGAAGTATTTTGTGTTTTTCTTCATGTATTTGGTCAGGCCAGGGTGTGACATGGGTTTTTGTATGTGGTGTGTAGCTTAGTGGGATTGTAGCTTAGTGGGGTGTTCTAGGAATGTCTATGGCTGTCTGAAGTGGTTCTCAATCAGAGGCAGGTGTTTATCGTTGTCTCTGATTGGGAACCATATTTAGGCAGCCATATTCTTTGGTTGTATTGTGGGTGATTTAAACGTGTTAACCCTCGCAAGGCTGCAGGCCCAGACGGCATCCCCAACCGCGCCCTCAGAGCATGCGCAGACCAGCTGGCCGGTGTGTTTACGGACATATTCAATCAATCCCTATACCAGTCTGCTGTTCCTACATGCTTCAAGAGGGCCACCATTGTTCCTGTTCCAAAGAAAGCTAAGGTAACTGAGCTAAATAACTACCGCCCCGTAGCACTCACTTCCGTCATCATGAAGTGCTTTGAGAGACTAGTCAAGGACCATATCACCTCCACCCTACCTGACACCCTAGACCCACTCCAATTTGCTTACCGTCCAAATAGGTCCACAGACGATGCAATCTCAACCACACTGCCCTAACCCACCTGGACAAGAGGAATACCTATGTGAGAATGCTGTTCATCGACTACAGCTCGGCATTCAACACCATAGTACCCTCCAAGCTCGTCATCAAGCTCGAGACCCTGGGTCTCGACCCCGCCCTGTGCAACTGGGTACTGGACTTCCTGACGGGCCGCCCCCAGGTGGTGAGGGTAGGCAACAACATCTCCTCCCCGCTGATCCTCAACACGGGTGCCCCACAAGGGTACGTTCTGAGCCCTCTCCTGTACTCCCTGTTCACCCACGACTGCGTGGCCACGCACGCCTCCAACTCAATCATCAAGTTTGCGGACGACACAACAGTGGTAGGCTTGATTACCAACAACGACGAGACGGCCTACAGGGAGGAGGTGAGGGCCCTCGGAGTGTGGTGTCAAGAAAATAACCTCACACTCAACGTCAACAAAACTAAGGAGATGATTGTGGACTTCAGGAAACAGCAGAGGGAACACCCCCCTATCCACATCGATGGAACAGTAGTGGAGAGGGTAGCAAGTTTTAAGTTCCTCGGCATACACATCACAGACAAACTGAATTGGTCCACTCACACTGACAGCGTCGTGAAGAAGGCGCAGCAGCGCCTCTTCAACCTCAGGAGGCTGAAGAAATTTGGCTTGTCACCAAAAGCACTCACAAACTTCTACAGATGCACAATCGAGAGCATCCTGGCGGGCTGTATCACCGCCTGGTACGGCAACTGCTCCACCCTCAACCGTAAGGCTCTCCAGAGGGTAGTGAGGTCTGCACAACGCATCACCGGGGGCAAACTACCTGCCCTCCAGGACACCTACACCACCCGATGTTACAGGAAGGCCATAAAGATCATCAAGGACATCAACCACCCGAACCACTGCCTGTTCACCCTGCTATCATCCAGAAGGTGAGGTCAGTACAGGTGCATCAAAGCTGGGACCGAGAGACTGAAAAACAGCTTCTATCTCAAGGCCATCAGACTGTTAAACAGCCACCACTAACATTGAGTGGCTGCTGCCAACACACTGTCATTGACACTGACCCAACTCCAGCCACTTTAATAATGGGAATTGATGGGAAATGATGTAAATATATCACTAGCCACTTTAAACAATGCTACCTTATATAATGTTACTTAACCTACATTATTCATCTCATATGCATACGTATATACTGTACTCTACATCATCGACTGCACCCTTATGTAATACATGTATCACTAGCCACTTTAACTATGCCACTTTGTTTACTTTGTCTACATACTCATCTCATATGTATATACTGTACTCGATACCATCTACTGTATGCTGCTCTGTACCATCACTCATTCATATATCCTTATGTACATATTCTTTATCCCCTTACACTGTGTATAAGACAGTAGTTTTGGAATTGTTAGTTAGATTACTTGTTGGTTATCACTGCATTGTCGGAACTAGAAGCACAAGCATTTCGCTACACTCGCATTAACATCTGCTAACCATGTGTATGTGACAAATACAATTTGATTTGATTCGATTGTCCTGAGTGTCTTGATGTCCTTGTTCGATGTTAGTTGACACAAGTATAGGCTGTTTTCGGTTTTAGTTTCTTTATTGTTTTGTAGTGTTTGTGTTTAGTCGTGTTTACGTTTGTTTAAATAAACATGGATCGCAATCGACACGCTGCAGTTTGGTCCGACTCTCCTTCACCATATGAAAACCGTGACAATACAATACTTTTGGTTATGGAAAATATGTTTCACATAGATGGTACAATGATTCTCTACACTATACTTGTTTGTTTTGTCACAAACTAAAATCAAGCGAACTATTAGAATTTTAGCAATCAGGAAATGGCAGAGCGATTTCTACATATTGCATCTAGATCACTTCACTTCTCCCTTTTTGTTTCCAAGCTTTTCTGCAGAAGCTTCCAATAAATAAAAATTCCATCTCACTTCTCCATAAAAATAAGGGGCACTAACTCGAGGTCCCTGGTCTCTCTACTACCAACCAAGGTAAATCAGCCTTCAGTTGTAATGCCCCTCCCACCCCATCCCTGGTGCCAATAGGGCAGTTTAGAACACTGATGAGGGATGAATTCAAATCAAAACAAAAGTATATTTGTCACATGCACCAAATACAACAGGTGTAGTAGACCTTAGTGAAATGCTTACTTTACAAGTCCTTAACCAACAATGCAGTTAAGAAAAATAGCCCACAAAATAGTTTTTTATAAATGTTTTGTTTTTATTTATATTTTTTTATTTGAATAATTCACTGAGGTTTGCAAGTGTTTTGGTTGATTGTAGTGCTTTATTAGGGTTTTGGTTGATTGTGGTGCTTTATTAGGGTTGTTGAGATGTTGTGTGCCTGTATCTGCTGTATCCTGTAGTTAATACAGTTCTTTCTGTTTTATTGATGTATTTAATAATCATGTTGTGAGTTGCTTGTAATCAGGGCACCATCAGGGCACCATTGTTTTGAGGCTTGGAGTTGGTAATAAACTGTAACGTCTGCTTCCAACTCACACTCTCAAACACATAGATCCCCTGAACGCAGCTCACTCTCCAGATCCCAATCACCTGAATTCTGATCTACTGTTCACATAGTGTGTGTAAATGACATACAGCTATTTAGTTCAGTTCTTTGCACCCTATCATTGTGAGGTATTGTTTGTTTTGATACACATTTCTATTCGGTGTGCTGGTTTTCCCGTATTAGTCCCCCTGTGTATCATAGTTTGGCCTGCCTCACTAACGACACCTTTTTGCCTATTCCCTGCCTGTACTTTTGCCTATTGGATTTCCTGTTATCAACCTCTTGCCTAATCTCCTGGAGTACGTTACTAGTCTTTTCCCTGCCTGTACTGTTGCCTTTTTGGACCCCCTGTGTATGACCTTCTGCCTGCCCCTGGACCCAGTTACCTGCCCTCTCCTGTGGTCCTTTACAAATATACACCTGCTGTGCCCTGTGCTTGAAACCAGCTCTCTGTCTTCCATCGTATTCATTACAGAAACTTGTCGTTTTCTCATTAAGTTCATATGGATTATAGTCAAATTGCATGCCTGCCTCATACAGGCCGGTATTTCTGAGTTAATTTAGTTGTTACGTCCCACACTGTTTCCCTGACTGAATACGTTTCAATTGTTAGAATTATATGTTGAAAATGAAGCAAGAAATTCTGTCTAATTTAGACTTGAAGACACGTCCTCAGCTGTCAACTTTTGTAGCTGATCAATTTATATCAGTTTCTGCAGTCTTTAATGATGAGCAAGTGTCAGTGGAGTTGGCTGTCATATGTTAATAATCATTCCTTCACAGGCCCACATTCTGTAGTTGTCCTGCTGTCGTTTGTTTGATTAATTTCGGAGGCGTCGCTCGCCTCTGAGGAAACAATAGAAGCACCGCATCCAGAAATAGTTTAACGCAACCCAGGCCTAATCTGTTCGCAATCCAAACTGATTAATCCTCATTTGACAGGTTGCCGTATTCTCTGTAATTAAGTAAAATCATTCATTAATATTCGCTCACCATCAGAGTGTGAGTCTCATGAACGTGGACGTGTTCAGCTGTCAGCGGTGTCTTCTTCCATTACCTCATAAAGATCCCTGAAAAGTACAGCGTCTTGGAAGTTTAAGCGCCATCATGGATATATTGTGTCGACAATACAGCTCCTGCTCCTCCTAACTTTCTTCTTCTTGCAATTTATTGCTTATTGCTTTTCAAAGATTTTGTTCTGACGTTTGGCTTGAAACACTGCCTGGAGACAAGGTGTTCTCTTTCTTGCCTCTATTGTGTATTTTGTCAATCCCACCACATTGTAGAGGACAAATCATTTGAGAAGACATTTGATTTTGTTCTCATACACTGACTATCAATATACATCTGAAGGGTGGTGGTGGAAGGACCCATCTCTTGGAAAATTGTCCTGGGACTCTGTGAGGAATGGTAAACCCAACTCGCTTAAACATCCTTTTCAGAAAAAAACGGTACTGTATCGAATTCCACAGGAGCGGGAAAGCATAAAGAATCAGAAAGAAACAGCTTCCAAGGGACAGAGTAAAAATTGTCATGTTAGTTTTAAGTAAAGATCAAGAACAAGTGATTCTCATTAATGAGTATCTGAAATGTCGGGAGATTGGCAGAGGGTACGCGAGCAAGGTGACATTTATTCTCTCCTACTTAATAGCTCTAGTAACAGAGCCATCCTTGACTCCTGTCTCCTCCTCTCTGTCATTTAATTAACCTTTGCGCAGATTAAAATGTTATCCGGTGTTATCTGAAAGCAGAGGGTGCAAAGAACAGCTTCTTGCTGAGTTTTAAGCCTATATGAAGTGAGATGTTCGGTTCGCCGCAATCTATTCCCTGCACACTAGGGATACTAGGTATAATATGTGCTTTGATATTCGGAGGAATTATCATTGGGCGGTGAAAAGGAGAGTGAACAGGTTGGCTGGTCTGTCTCTTCAGAAGCCAGCTGATTGGCATGGCAGCCCTGTGACAAATCACTGGGGCTAGATTAAACAACTCGGCTTCAATCGTAAGGCCACTCACTGCCTGTTGTTTCTCTCCTGCTCCCATCGCGTGGTCTATGCAACACTGGCACATCTGAATGGGCCAATTGTCATCATAATGTGTGGGAAGAAAGTCCCACAGGATAAGAGGAAAATCAATGCAACAATGCTTGGTTGTCATGCTGTGCACTACACATTCAAATCCGAAACTGATGTAGGTTTATTAAAAGTACTACACAAATGTACTAATATGCATGAGGATGTTCTGATGAAAATGACTAATGCTTCTTAAAGACCTCATGCAGTGATTTTTCTCATATGTCGTAATGAAGAAGCGTAGTCAAAGCAGTTAGGTACTATCAAACCTGAACTATATTATGTTTAATCATTCAGGAATTCATACTGTTTTCTGAAAAGATCCATCGACATAATTCATGTTTTGTAATTTAACCTTTATTTAACTAGGCAAGTCCGTTAAGAACAAATTCTTATTTTACAATGACGGCCTACCACGGCCAAACCCTCCCCTAACAATCCTGGGCCAATTGTGTGCCGCCCTATGGGGCTCCCGATCACGGCCGGTTGTGATACAGATCGATCCAGGGTCTGTAGTGACGCCTCTATCACTGAGATGCAGTGCTTTAGAACGCTGCGCAACTCGGGAGCCTCCAAATGACAAGCTGATAAGGTGACAAGTTATCCAGCCAATTTGCAAACTTACAAGAAATCCCTTTATTACTGTGTCAAACGCATTTGTTACACATTTGTAATACAATACCAATATCGGCTTGTGTGTCCGAAAGAGTTTCGATACTGAAGGGTGTAACAAACCCTCATCCAACTGATTTTTTTTATTAGAACATTTCATTTTTCTACCATGTTTATCACCCATGAGAGAGGAAGGCAGAGGCTACGGTAGAGATGATTCAGCTACAGGATTCACAGGCCTATAAAGGGGGTTTATTGTGATTTGTGTAGCTCCACATCTCCTGATATCATGATTGCCAGGATGTGCCTGGGAATAGACAGACCAGGTGGATGTGTCGGAAGCAATTTAGGCTAGTGAAACCATACAGCTACGGTAACTGCTTGCATTGTACTAACCATAATTGGCAATAAGGTGAGGGCTGATACCGCACCATCTCTTGTACCTCATCATTGTCCTTCCCTTCCCTGCGACTGATGGCTATAAGCTATAAGCTTGGGTTGTCAGAGAGCAAAAACAGAATCGGCTCTGAAACCGCTGACACTCAGGTTTATAAAAGATTGATGTGATGCCTCCCAGCCTTGCACACTTTCTGTGTTGTTTGTCGGCAAGGAAACAACCAGGTACAATCCCCATGTGATATCTGGCATGCTGAATGTTTTATGACTCCGGAGTGCATCGGGACAGAGGTGCTGCGACGTTTGGCTACTTCAGGAAATTGTCTTGTGTTGCCCCATGGGACGAAAAGGGAATCATGAAAGAGATGCCAGAAAAAGACAAGAGACGGCAGCCACTTCTGTGTTTCTTCTGTTTCTCAATTTCTGTGACACAAAAGCTTGCTTGCACATGGACTCTGTACCGGTACCACCTGTATGTAGCCTTGTTATTGTTATTTGTGTTACTTTAAATTTTTTACTTTAGTTTAACTCTATTTCTTGAACTGCATTGTTGGTTAAGGGCTCATAAGTAAGCATTTCATAGTAAGGTCTACACCTGTTGTATTCGGCGCATTAAACAAATACAATTGGATTTGAACAACAGTAGCCTACTGTCTCACACTTATTCATTTAAGATGTTAACAATTGGACCCTGCTAACAATGAATGATTCATAACTATAACAGATGTGTCTATACATTGACATAACCAATTCATATAGTTCATATAGTTCATGACAGGCATATAACAGAAATAATTGTCATAATGTTTCATTCAAAAGTGGGAAAATGCTGTTGGGAAGTTATTTTGTCAAGTTTTGGTGGACTGTCTGTCCTGAAATAGCAAAGAACAGTAAATGAGACAAGTTTCTTTGTTCACGAGAGGATGAATTTATGTTGCTAAAGAAAGATTCTCACAAATTAATGAGTACTTGTTGTTCTGGCAGTAAACCCTCCCTGAGAATTCCAGCAGCACCAGTTTAGGTAGACCTGTGTTGCTGCCATGGTAACGTACTGCCTCTCAGGCAGTGTGCATGCATGTTATTTATATTGTATGTCTCCATACCTTATGTTAAACTATTAACCTCTTCCAAGAACAGGATGTTTTTCTCCTTCAAGAGAAAATAAAAACATTAAAACGTGTCAATTATACACAATGAGATTTTAAAGAACCCCCACTGTGCATCGCACGCTACCTACATATGTGCGAAGAAATTATCTTAATCATTGGAAGTAAATTCAACATTTTATTGACTCAATTTAGTTTGGACAGAAAAATGTGTCTCTCTTTGTTACGCCACCTGAAGACTAACTCTCTACTTAAGGTTGTGTATAGAGAGCTTTACTCATACTAAGTGTTCTTGATGTGAAAATGTGAATAGTCTTTGCTTATTTAAAATAGTCACAAGTTACCCTGTTAGTCTCTTCATCAGGATATATTGTGCATCCAAGATTGTCATCGTTGTGTTCCTTTTGATTATTAACTTTAATACCCATCTTTTTTTCTAATCATTTGATGTTTGAGTTGACTTCTACTGACGAGCTGTCACATTTTGAAACAAACATAGCAACCATAATGAATAACAAGCAAGAGTCTGTCAAAGACACCATTCACAGTGTTGATTTTCTCACATTTATTGGTTATGCTTCTTGTTACACGCTCTTTTTTCATAATTAACAGCACATACGTTATAGCTTTAATTACAACAACAAAAAAGGCACATACACAACAACAAAATCTAAAGTATAATGTTACTTGATTGCCATAAGCTGTGCTATGGTGTGTGGGATACTTCTCGAGTTCTCATTCGGGAACATTCACAATCAAATGATCATGTACAAATTAAAACAATCTCACACCTTAAAAGTGTTCACAGACTGTTTAAATGAACTCCCACACTAAGCTGAGGTGAGAAGAACAGCTCTGAGAATAGCTCCGGCTTAGTCAGATTGCCTTATGTCTGACTTTATTTCCGAACTTTTATATTTTATGAGCACATATATTCCTTTAACCTTTACCCTCCTACTGCAATGTCACAATCTAGAGGTGTTCATGGGCTTTTACAGTATGATTTAAAAAAAAAAATGCAATGTACTTACGGTAATGTACGGTTTTCAAAATAATTTTTAAATGTTGCATGGTAGGATCCTATAGGACCAAAACAAGCCATTTTGTGACCAACTTTTTATTTAGTTTGTCATTTTTTCAGAAGGGGGGTTACAGGTACGTGTGAACTGAGTAGACAAAACATTAGGAACACATTCCTAATATTGATTTGCACCCCCTTTTGTCCTCAAAGCAGCCTCAAGTCAACGTGGTGTGTAGTCTACAAGGTGTCGAAAGAGTGCTGGCCTATGTTGATGCCAATGCTTCCCACAGTTGTGTCAAGTTGGCTAGATGTCCTTTGGGTGGTGGACCATTATTGATACACACGGGAAACTGGTTGTCGAACATCTCATTCCAAAATCATGGGTATTAATATGGAATTGGTACCCCCTTTGCTGCCTTCTGGGAAGGCTTTCCACTAGATGTTGGAACATTGCTGCAAGGACTTGGTTCCGTTCATCCACGAGCATTAGTGTGGTCAGGCACTGATATTGGGCAATTAGACCTGGCTTGCAGTCGGCATTCCAATTCATCCCAAAGGTGTTCAATAGAGTTGAGGTCAGGGCTCTGTGCGGGCCAGTCAAGTTCTTCCACACCGATCTCGACAAATCATTTCTGTATGGACCTCACTTTGTACACAGGGGCATTGTTATGCTGAAACAGGAAATGGCCTTCCCAAAACTTTTGCCACAAAGTTGGAAGCACAGAATCATCTATAATGTCATTGTAAGCTGTAGCATTAAGATTTCCCTTAACTGGAACAAAGGGGCCTGAACCATGAAAAACAGCTCCAGGCCATTATTACTCCTCCACCAAACTTTACATTTGACACTATGCATTGGGGCAGGTAGCGATCTCCTTGCATCCACCAAACCCAGATGGTGAAGCATTATTCATCACTCCAGAGAATGCGTTTCCACTTATTCAGAGTCTAATGGGGGCAAGCTTCACACCACTCGGCCATGGAAACCCATTTCATTAAGCTCCCGATGAACAGTTCTTGTGCTGACGTTGCTTCCAGAGGCTGTTTGGAACTCAGTAGTGAGTGTTGCAACCGAGGACAGATGATTTTTACGAGCTACACGCTTCAGCACTCAGCGTTCACGTTCTGTGAGCTTGTGTGGTCTACCACTTTGCGGCTGAGCCGTTGTTGCACTTAAACGTTTGCACTTCACAATAGCAGCACTTATAGTTGACCTGGGCAGCTATAGCAGGGCAGAAATTTGACGAACTGACTAATTGGAAAGGTGGCATCCTTTGACGGTGCCTCATTGAAAGTCACTGAGTTCTTCATTAACGCCATTCTACTACCAATGTTTGCATTGCTGTGTGCTCGATTTTATACACCTGTCAGCAATGGGTGTGGCTGAAATAGCCAAATCCACTCATTTGAAAGGATGTCCACATACTTTTGTAAATATAGTATATCTCTGACTATCACCCCCACTTATAGATGTTGGAGTTTCTAATAGAGCTGTAACACTAGTGACAGGCAGTGGGTATGTGTGGTGATGCTGGGATCCTTTGATGAGTGCAATCAGGTCTCTCTGTTCTGCACGTGGGCAACACAAAAGTAGCATCTCAGTAATTGCTAGTTATTAAAGCTGATAATCAGCCCCGGTGTGCAATGAAGTATAATGACCATCGTTGATGGACCCATCTCTGAGGATGTGAAAAGCCCTCATGCATACGTACAGTATGGGGGTGAAAACATAGGGAGTGCGGTCATGTGAGAATTAAACTTAAAACAGTTTCTCAGAACCACAACGACTGTTGTGATCGACTGTCATTTACTCACCAAATGGGGACTTCAGAGATAGAGTACCGCATTAGGGAAATGACCTCTTTACCTTGTTATTCCAAATTATATTCCATATAGAAATTCTAGTGCTGCAAGACATACAGTGCCTTCGGAAAGTATTCAGATCTGGACTTTTTCCACATTTTGTTACGTTTAGAAATGTTTGCGAATTTATAAAATACAAATAACTGAAATATCACATTTGCATAAGTTCTCAGACCCTTTACTCAGTACATTGATTAAGCTCATTTTGCAGCGATTACAGCCTTTAGTCTTCTTGGGTATGTCGTGACTTTACTTTCATTCATCTGATGACTGTTATTTATTGAATCAACTATGTTTAATTGTTACCCGATTTAATTGAATCATGTAACCATTATATATATAATAATATAATAATAATAATAAATGCCATTTAGCATTTAACTCATTAGGAATTTGGGGCACCACAAGAGAAGTTGTTTAGAGTTACCATCTCCTGAATTAAACTCCAAAGGTCTTTAACTATCACATCCATAAAACTATCAAAGCATTAATCATAACTTCTTAAATCATTTTGAACAGTCGTAACCTCCTGCAACTGCAAAATCCGCCTTACTGGTGATTCAGTACTACACAAATTGGTTTAATTATTTATTTACTAGCTAACTAAATGATAACACAGGATAGCATGCACACTTAATACATTAGGAAAAAGTCTCAAGCGGACTGACACAAAATGGTGGCTTTTTACACAACTACATGGAGAGAAAAGAGAGAGAGAGACACTTATCATTGATACATTTTAAAAACTATTCTCACAGTAATCAAATACTTTGCACATGAACCACCGTCCGTTAGGAGTAAGAAATCATTCATGTATTTACATGCGAATGCCTTCGTTCACCGTTTATCTCTGTCGGAACCAGCCCTCCTTAGGAAGGGTGATGGGCCTTTTAGCGGCATGCGTAAGGCTCCGATTGTCCGAAAAGGTCCAGACCCACCTCTTCTACTGTTGTTCACTGTGGACGATGCTCTTGTCATGGAAATTCTTACACAGGGACACTCAAAGTCAATCTTAAATGAATCCTTGTTTATTGTCAGCGCTGGAGAGGTTCCAACCAACTCAATGCACCATAGTACAGATGTTAATCAGGAGCTCTGCCTGGCTGTCCCAGCAGTTGTCTTATATACAGCTATACACAGACAAGTTATATTTGCATGATTTAGCATCATTAATGAATAATCGCCGTTTTTTTCATTTGTGTGAAAGACCAATGCTGGTTCATATCGTGACAGACTAATACCTCACGAGGCTTCTTCTCTCTAAGCTGAGACCTATCTTTCGTTCTCAAAACAAGGTCTGGGCGTACTGCCAAATTGCAGCTACACTACTGATAGTGAGGATTTGGACAGTCAACCACTTGCATGAACACAGACATTGATTCATAGAACAGCACATGAATAGAACACAGACATGAGTTATAAGAAAAACAAACATTAAAATTCCCATTACACGCAATTGAAGATCGGCTAGCCAGCCATGCTGGTGGTTCTCATGGATCGATGAGAGTAGCGTAATACGCTGATTTGAGAAGAATAGTACAGTGGTCCCACTTAAATATGGTTTTCTACATACGTACCTTGGGACAGCAAAGCAGCTGTATCAGTGATTGTCTGAGAGGGAGAGTTTTCTACAAATCGTGTTGGTATTCAGGGTTCAAACCTCTTTGTATTTGAGCTGCAGCTCAACGCCTTTCTAGTCTATGAGATTCAGAGTTCAAACCACTTTGGTCGTGGGCTGCAACTCCCCGTCTTTCCTGGTCTAAATGTTAATTTATTTACGGACCCTTTTATGCACTCTGATAGAAGGGGACGGTTCCATCAGGCTGACACACTCTCTGACCTCACTCGGGAAACAAAGCACATTCCTCTAAACAGGGTGTGAACTGTCAACCCCCCAGCAGCTCCCTCCTCCCCACTGTGGGTGAGGGAGGGTATTTTTACTGTCATCCATTGCCAAGTTGATCTTACCCATTCGCATCCTCACAGGACAGTCATGACAGGTATGACACTTGGCACACCAGTATTTGGGGAGTTTCTCCCATTCTGCAGATCCTCTCAAGCTGTGTCAGGTTGAATGGGGAGCGTTGCTGCACAGCTATTTTCAGGTCTCTCCAGAGATGTTTGAGCAGGGTCAAATCTGGGCTCTGACTGGGCCTCTCAAGGGCATTCAGAGACTTGTCCTGAAGCCACTCCTGTGTTGTCTTGGCTGTGTGCTTAGGGTCATTGTCCTGTTGAAAAGTGAACGTCACCCCCCCAGTCTGAGGACCATTCTGTACTTTGCTCTGTTCATCTTTGCCTCGATCCTGATTAGTCGCCCAGTCCCTGCTGTTGAAAAACAATGATATTGCCACTACCATGCTTCCCTGTAGGGATGGTGCCAGGTTTTCTCCAGGCGTGACACTTGACTTTCAGGCCAAATAGTTTGATTTGGTTTCATCAGACCAGACAATCTTGTTTCTCATGGTCCGAGAGTCTTTAGGTGCCTTTTGGCAAACTCCATGTTTTCTGTCATGTGCCTTTTATTGAGTAGTGGCTTCCATCTGGCCGTTCTACCAGAAAGGCCTGATTGGTGGAGTGCTGCAGAGATGGTTGTCCTTCTGGAAGGTTCTCCCAGCTCAACAGAGGAACTCTAGAGCTCTGTCAGAGTGACCATTGTCTTCTTGGTCACCTTCCTGACCAAGGCCCTTCTTGTCATGTTTTGTCTTAGATTGTCTTGTCATTTTGCTTTTCCCTCTGTTCATTTTCCCCCTGCTGGTCTTTTTAGGTTCGTTCCCCTTTTTCTCTCTCCCTTCCTCTCTCTCTTCTCTCTATCGTTCCGTTCCTGCTCCCAGCTGTTCCTATTCCCCTAATCAATCATTTAGTCTTCCCACACCTGTTCACTATCTTTTTCCCTGATTAGAGTCCCTATTTCTCCCCTTGTTTTCCGTTTCTGCCCTGTCGGATCCTTGTCTATTGTTCACCGTGCTGTGTCTGTGTATCGCCCTGTCGTGTCGTGTTTCCCTCAGATGCTGCGTGGTGAGCAGGTGTCTGAGTCTGCTACGTTCAAGTGCCTTCCCGAGGCAACCTGCAGTTCTTGATCGAGTCTCCAGTCTGTTCTCGTCATTACGAGTGGAATTATGCCTTATGATTGTAAATTTACTTTACTGGATTAAAGACTCTGTTTTCGCCAAGTCGCTTTTGGGTCCTCATTCACCTGCATAACAGAAGGATCCGACCAAAGAATGGACCCAGCGACTACAGACGCTCGTAACACTGCCGTCGAGATCCAAGGAGCCATGCTCGGCAGACACGAGCAGGAATTGTCTGCTGCTCGCCATGCCGTGGAGAACCTGGCCGCTCAGGTTTCCGACCTCTCTGGACAGTTCCAGAGTCTTCGTCTCGTGCCACCTGTTACTTCCTGGCCTGCCGAGCCTCCGGAACCTAGGGTTAATAACCCACCTTGCTACTCCGGGCAGCCCACGGAGTGCCGCTCCTTTCTCACCCAGTGTGATATTGTGTTCTCTCTCCAACCCAACACATACTCTAGCGAGAGAGCTCGGGTTGCTTACGTCATTTCACTCCTTACTGGCCGGGCTCGAGAGTGGGGCACAGCTATCTGGGAGGCAAGGGCTGATTGTTCAAACAATTACCAGAACTTTAAAGAGGAGATGATTCGGGTTTTTGACCGTTCAGTTTTTGGTAGGGAGGCTTCTAGGGCCCTGGCTTCCCTATGCCAAGGTGATCGATCCATAACGGATTACTCTATAGAGTTTCGCACTCTTGCTGCCTCTAGTGACTGGAACGAGCCGGCGCTGCTCGCTCGTTTTCTGGAGGGACTCCACGCAGTGGTCAAAGATGAGATTCTCTCTCGGGAGGTTCCTTCCAGTGTGGACTCTTTGATTGCTCTCGCCATCCGCATAGAACGACGGGTAGATCTTCGTCACCAAGCTCGTGGAAGAGAGCTCGCGTCAACGGTGTTTCCCTGCTCCGCATCGCAACCATCTCCCTCCTCTGGCTCAGAGACTGAGCCCATGCAGCTGGGAGGTATTCGCATCTCGACAAAGGAGAGGGAACGGAGGATCACCAACCGCCTGTGCCTCTATTGCGGATTTGATGGACATTTTGTCAATTCATGTCCAGTAAAAGGCCAGAGCTCATCAGTAAGCGGAGGGCTACAGGTGAGCGCTACTACTCAGGTCTCTTCATCTAGATCCTGTACTACTATGTCGGTCCATCTACGCTGGACCGGTTCGGGTGCTACATGCAGTGCCTTGATTGACTCTGGGGCTGAGGGTTGTTTCATGGACGAAGCATGGGCTCGGAAACATGACATTCCTTTCAGACAGTTAGACAAGCCTACACCCATGTTTGCCTTAGATGGTAGTCATCTTCCCAGTATCAGATTTGAGACACTACCTTTAACTCTCACAGTATCTGGTAACCACAGTGAGACTATTTCTTTTTTGATTTTTCGTTCACCTTTTACACCTGTTGTTTTGGGTCATCCCTGGCTAGTATGTCATAATCCTTCTATTAATTGGTCTAGTAATTCTATCCTATCCTGGAACGTTTCTTGTCATGTGAAGTGTTTAATGTCTGCCATCCCTCCCATTTCTTCTGTCCCCACTTCTCAGGAGGAACCTGGCGATTTGACAGGAGTGCCGGAGGAATATCATGATCTGCGCACGGTCTTCAGTCGGTCCCGAGCCAACTCCCTTCCTCCTCACCGGTCGTATGATTGTAGTATTGATCTCCTTCCGGGGACCACTCCTCCTCGGGGTAGACTATACTCTCTGTCGGCTCCCGAACGTAAGGCTCTCGAGGATTATTTATCTGTGTCTCTTGACGCCGGTACCATAGTGCCTTCTTCCTCTCCGGCCGGGGCGGGGTTCTTTTTGTTAAGAAAAGGACGGTACTCTGCGCCCTGCGTGGATTATCGAGGGCTGAATGACATAACGGTTAAGAATCGTTATCCGCTTCCCTTATGTCATCAGCCTTCGAGATTCTGCAGGGAGCCAGGTGCTTTACTAAGTTGGACCTTCGTAACGCTTACCATCTCGTGCGCATCAGAGAGGGGGACGAGTGGAAAACGGCGTTTAACACTCCGTTAGGGCATTTTGAGTACCGGGTTCTGCCGTTTGGTCTCGCCAATGCGCCAGCTGTTTTTCAGGCATTAGTTAATGATGTTCTGAGAGACATGCTGAACATCTTTGTTTTTGTCTATCTTGACGATATCCTGATTTTTTCACCGTCACTCGAGATTCATGTTCAGCACGTTCGACGTGTTCTACAGCGCCTTTTAGAGAATTGTCTCTACGTTAAGGCTGAGAAGTGCTCTTTTCATGTCTCCTCCGTTACTTTTCTCGGTTCCGTTATTTCCGCTGAAGGCATTCAGATGGATTCCGCTAAGGTCCAAGCTGTCAGTGATTGGCCCGTTCCAAGGTCACGTGTCGAGTTGCAGCGCTTTTTAGGTTTCGCTAATTTCTATCGGCGTTTCATTCGTAATTTCGGTCAAGTTGCTGCCCCTCTCACAGCTCTTACTTCTGTCAAGACGTGTTTTAAGTGGTCCGGTTCCGCCCAGGGAGCTTTTGATCTTCTAAAAGAACGTTTTACGTCCGCTCCTATCCTTGTTACTCCTGACGTCACTAAACAATTCATTGTCGAGGTTGACGCTTCAGAGGTGGGCGTGGGAGCCATTCTATCCCAGCGCTTTCAGTCTGACGATAAGGTTCATCCTTGCGCTTATTTTTCTCATCGCCTGTCGCCATCTGAACGCAACTATGATGTGGGTAATCATGAACTGCTCGCCATCCGCTTAGCCCTAGGCGAATGGCGACAGTGGTTGGAGGGGGCGACCGTTCCTTTTGTCGTTTGGACAGACCATAAGAACCTTGAGTACATCCGTTCTGCCAAACGACTTAATGCCCGTCAAGCTCGTTGGGCGTTGTTTTTCGCTCGTTTCGAGTTTGTGATTTCTTACCATCCGGGTAGCAAAAACACCAAGCCTGATGCCTTATCCCGTCTGTTTAGTTCTTCTGTGGCTTCTACTGATCCCGAGGGGATTCTTCCTTATGGGCGTGTTGTCGGGTTGACAGTCTGGGGAATTGAAAGACAGGTTAAGCAAGCACTCACGCACACTGCGTCGCCGCGCGCTTGTCCTAGTAACCTCCTTTTCGTTCCTGTTTCCACTGTCTGGCTGTTCTTCAGTGGGCTCACTCTGCCAAGTTAGCTGGTCATCCCGGTGTTCGAGGCACTCTTGCGTCTATTCGCCAGCGCTTTTGGTGGCCGACTCAGGAGCGTGACACGCGCCGTTTCGTGGCTGCTTGTTCGGACTGCGCGCAGACTAAGTCGGGTAACTCTCCTCCTGCCGGTCGTCTCAGACCGCTCCCCATTCCTTCTCGACCATGGTCTCACATCGCCCTAGACTTCATTACCGGTCTGCCTTTGTCTGCGGGGAAGACTGTGATTCTTACGGTTGTCGATAGGTTCTCTAAGGCGGCACATTTCATTCCCCTCGCTAAACTTCCTTCCGCTAAGGAGACGGCACAAATCATCATCGAGAATGTGTTCAGAATTCATGGCCTCCCGTTAGACGCCGTTTCAGACAGAGGCCCGCAATTCACGTCACAGTTTTGGAGGGAGTTCTGTCGCTTGATTGGTGCGTCCGTCAGTCTCTCTTCCGGGTTTCATCCCCAGTCTAACGGTCAAGCAGAGAGGGCCAATCAGACGATTGGTCGCATACTACGCAGCCTTTCTTTCAGAAACCCTGCGTCTTGGGCAGAACAGCTCCCCTGGGCAGAATACGCTCACAACTCGCTTCCTTCGTCTGCTACCGGGTTATCTCCGTTTCAGAGTAGTCTGGGTTACCAGCCTCCTCTGTTCTCATCCCAGCTTGCCGAGTCCAGCGTTCCCTCCGCTCAAGCGTTTGTCCAACGTTGTGAGCGCACCTGGAGGAGGGTGAGGTCTGCACTTTGCCGTTACAGGGCACAGACTGTGAGAGCCGCCAATAAATGTAGGATTAAGAGTCCAAGGTATTGTTGCGGCCAGAGAGTGTGGCTTTCCACTCGCAACCTTCCTCTTACGACAGCTTCTCGTAAGTTGACTCCGCGGTTCATTGGTCCGTTCCGTGTCTCCCAGGTCGTCAATCCTGTCGCTGTGCGACTGCTTCTTCCGCGACATCTTCGTCGCGTCCATCCTGTCTTCCATGTCTCCTGTGTCAAGCCCTTTCTTCGCACCCCGTTCGTCTTCCCTCCCCCTCCCGTCCTTGTCGAGAGCGCACCTATTTACAAGGTACGTAGGATCATGGACATGCGTTCTCGGGGACGGGGTCACCAATACTTAGTGGATTGGGAGGGTTACGGTCCTGAGGAGAGGAGTTGGGTTCCGTCTCGGGACGTGCTGGACCGTTCACTTATTGATGATTTCCTCCGTTGCCGCCAGGATTCCTCCTCGAGTGCGCCAGGAGGCGCTCGGTGAGTGGGGGGTACTGTCATGTTTTGTCTTAGATTGTCTTGTCATTTTGCTTTTCCCTCTGTTCATTTTCCCCCTGCTGGTCTTTTTTAGGTTCGTTCCCCTTTTTCTCTCTCCCTTCCTCTCTCTCTTCTCTCTATCGTTCCGTTCCTGCTCCCAGCTGTTCCTATTCCCCTAATCAATCATTTAGTCTTCCCACACCTGTTCACTATCTTTTTCCCTGATTAGAGTCCCTATTTCTCCCCTTGTTTTCCGTTTCTGCCCTGTCGGATCCTTGTCTATTGTTCACCGTGCTGTGTCTGTGTATCGCCCTGTCGTGTCGTGTTTCCCTCAGATGCTGCGTGGTGAGCAGGTGTCTGAGTCTGCTACGTTCAAGTGCCTTCCCGAGGCAACCTGCAGTTCTTGATCGAGTCTCCAGTCTGTTCTCGTCATTACGAGTGGAATTATGCCTTATGATTGTAAATTTACTTTACTGGATTAAAGACTCTGTTTTCGCCAAGTCGCTTTTGGGTCCTCATTCACCTGCATAACACTTCTCCCCCGATTGCTCAGTTTGGCCAGGCGGCCAGCTCTAGGAAGAGTCTTGGTGTTTCCAAACTTCTTCCGTTTAAACATGGACTGGGGGCCTCCAGAGTGGCGCAGAGGTCTAAGGCACTGCATCACACTGCTTGAAGCATCACTACAGACCCTGGTTCTATCCCATGCTGTGGCACAGCCAGCCGTGACTGGGAAACCCATGAGGGGGCACAAAATTGGCCCAGCGTCGTCCAGGTTAGGGGATTTTCTTGTCCCATCTCGCTCAAGCGGGTCAGGCACCTTCAAGCTGACTTGGTCGCCAGCTGAATGGTGTTTCCCGACACATTGGTGCGGCTGGCTTCCGGGTTTAGTGGGCAGTGTGTCAAGAAGCATTGCGGCTTGGCAGGGTCGTGTTTGAGGACACATGGCGCCTCTCCTGAGTCCGTAGGGGAGTTGCAGCGATGAGACAAGACTTTAACTTCCAATTGGGGAGAGAAGTACAACAACAAAAATTGGAGGCCACTGTGTTCTTGGGGACCTTCCATGCTGCAGAATTCTGTTTGTACCTTTCCCCATATCTGTGCCTTGACACAATCTTGTCTCGGAGCTCTACGGACAATTCCTTCAAATTCATGGCTTGGTTTTTGCTCTGGCATGCACTGTCAACTGTGGGACATTTATAGCCTTTGCAAATCCAAATCATGTCCAATCAATTGAATTTACCACAGGTGGACTCCAATCAAATTGTATAAACATCTCAAGGATGAGCAATGGATACAGGATGCACCTGCACTCAAAGTCTCTTAGCAAAAGGTTCTGAATACTGAAAAAATTCTACAAACTTGTTTTTGCTTTGTCATTATGGGGTATTGTGTGTAGATTGCTGAGGATTTGTATGTATTTAATCCATTTTAGATTAAGGCTGTAATGTAACAAATTGTGGAAAAAGTCAAGGAGTTTGAATACTTTCTGAAGGCACTGTATATATAGACACCCACACAGATAAAGCTGAAAACGCTTATATCTCTCTAGGAATGGTATGTTTTATTCCTCTCAGAAAGGAGAGAAATCAAAAAACAAATTTGAGTTTGGACACCTACTCATTTAAGGGATGTCATTGTTTATATTTTCTACATTGCAGAATTATGGTAAAGACATCAAAACTATGAATTAACACATCAAATCATGTAGTAACCAGAAAAGTGTTAAACAAATCAAAAATATATTTTACATTTGAGATTCTTCAAAGTAGCCACCCTTTGCCTTGATGACAGCTTAGCACTCTTGGCATTCTCTCAGCCAGATTCATGAGGTAGTCACCTGGAAGGCATTTCAATTAACAGGTGTGCGTTGTTAAAAGATAATTTGTGAAATTTCTTTCCTTAATGCATTTTTTTTATTAGCATTAGCTTTGTGTACTTTATACCAAAAACGGTTTATCATCCCAAATTATTTGTATTATTTTTAATTATATAGTTTACAGTACTGTAACGGTTTTCTTCTGTGGACGAAGGATCGGACCAAAGCGTGGTTAGAGTTCAACATGTTTAATGTGGCCAATACCAAACCTACACATGTGGCCAATACCAAACCTACACATGTGGCCAATACCAAACCTACACATGTGGCCAATACCAAACCTACACATGTGGCCAATACCAAACCTACACATGTGGCCAATACCAAACCTACACATGTGGCCAATACCAAACCTACACATGTGGCCAATACCAAACCTACACATGTGGCCAATACCAAACCTACACATGTGGCCAATACCAAAACAGTCCTACCTGGTGCATAGACAGAAGACAACCCACAAATCCCAACACAAAACAGGCTACCTAAATATGGTTCCCAATCAGAGACAATGACTAACACCTGCCTCTGATGAACCATATCAGGCCAAACATAGAAAGAAAACCTAGAAACACAAAACATAGAATACCCACCCAACTAACGTCCTGACCAACTAGTGGTTAGAGCGTTGGACTAGTAACCGCAAGGTTGCGAGTTCAAACCCCCGAGCTGACAAGGTACAAATCTGTCGTTCTGCCCCTGAACAGGCAGTTAACCCACTGTTCCTAGGCCATCATTGAAAATAAGAATTTGTTCTTAACTGACTTGCCTGGTAAAATAAAGGTTTAAAAAACAACATCAACAAAAAACAACAACAACAAAAACACAAGAACTAGGGTCAGAATGTGACAAGTATAAGTCATAAGTTTGGACACACATACTCATATTATATATATATATATTCTTGCATCCTCCAAGTTACCAACTAGTGAATAAATGATAACTGGGAAGGTAAAGAACTTGAAAGGAACTTTGTTTCATGGGGAAGCTATTTGAAAGTTCCTCTGTGGTTGCTGAAATTGTAGGAAATGGTTTTAGGCAAGTGCAGACTCTAACGCTACACTTAAAGTGGAAATTTACGGGAACAGTTGATTTTGCCACTGTTCCCGTAAACAATCCATATTCATTCTGTGTGATTTGAATAGTATGCACATTCAATTCAGTTTGAAAGACGTAAATTGTGTGCTGTCACCTGTACTAGGGATTGAGACAATCTCACCAGGGATATCAGTCGGCCTATGGATAAACATTCAGAACATTAAAACTTTGCTCACCAGAACCGGTATTATTCTGTTGCAGTGTGTAGCCTTGTAGAGAACTTTGCCCATCACTACAGAATATTTATGTTTGCAACATTTCTGGGCATTTTCTGCAACATTCCCTCTGATATACAGTCAGGTCCAATGTTATTGGCACCCTTGAGAAAGGAGCAAAAGAATACTGTATCAAATAAATAATACAAATACTATATTGTTCTCCACAAAATTTGAAAATTATGTTATTTTATACTAGTACCATTTCTCAGAGAAAGAGTGGCAATAATATAATGCTAAGAATGTTTTTGTTGTTGTTATATTAGACTGTAACAATACAGATTAAAATGCTTTAGTTCCATTGCATTTATTGGGTTTTCTAACGACCATACAACATCACACACCGATGGCTTTCTATTCATTATTGATTTATAATTCATCATCAAATAAGTTACAGCTAGGATAATTGATTTGGTAATGTTGTCTTTGGGAAGTGTTTAATTGATAGATCCTATTTTCTTCTGTGGTTGGGTCTCTCCTTTTTATATGAATGATTAAAGAGAGAGTTATTTCATCTGTCTCAGAGCCCTGCAGTGGATTTGCGTACAGTACTTCCATCTGACTAACCAAGTGGAGCGAGTGATGGCATCCCAATAGCCGCATATTCCATACATAGTTCACTACTTTTTACCAGAGCCCTATGGGGAATAGGGTGCCATTTGGGACACAAGCCCGTGTCTTTGACCAAATGGCCAACTAATCGCCTCCCATCTCCTCCCTGTTCCAGATGACCCAATTGACATATCATACTTGGCACCTCACAGTATTAATGAACGTGTTTCATCATCTGTGATTAAATTGGATGCTTTATGATTCATCAGCAACATTCTTTTGTGGGAATTAGAGTCTCTCCGAGGGGATCGACCATTTTAATTGCAGGTATGTGCACGGCACAACAGAAAAGAGAACGCGTGAGTTGCCTGCTGCCCATATAAATTCACCTGTGCATCAGCATTTTCACCAAAACCTGCTAGCAGAGGTGATACTACTTTAGCAAAAAATATTATTTTCAACATTACCAGCACTTCAATATCAGCATAATTTTGAACCCACGTACGATGGCTCCCTCCTTCAAAGCAGTTGTTGAGTGTGGCTGCATGGAGAGAGACAATCTGTTTTGTTCTTCTAAGTACTTTAATGGCTCTTCAACAAGCACACATGCTTCCTAATTCAATCTCTATGGAAATGGAGAATCACATTTTAATTTATGTAATACTCAACTGCCTTGCGAACATGCACAGCAATTTATGGAAATCAGACCCTTCTATTGAGCCAAAATTAAGAAATGATTATCCTCAGCTCCAAAGTGTGTTTTTCTAATAACCCGGTGTGGATTACACATTAGTAATCCATGTTAGTGTCATTTAGAAAACGATAGGCAGCTGAGCTTTTTATATTTCTCTACATATTTATGGAACGTCACTACGATGAGTGCTGCTGACATCAGGGTTACCGAATCAAAATATAGCTGTTACTTTGTGAAAGAACAAAATGTTCCGAGTCCATACAGATTCTTTTGATGTGATAATATGGCTTTGGGGTAAAAAAAAAATGTAAATGAGGCGTGGATTCCCTTTTAGAACGAGATCTGAGACAGCAGCCCTGTCTGTCTGTCTGTCACGCACGCACGCACGCACGCACGCACGCACGCACGCACGCACGCACACACACACACACACACACACACACACACACACACACACACACACACACACACACACACACACACACACACACACACACACACACACACACACACACACAGACGCAGGGAGGCGGTAGTACTGCCACTCTGGCCTTTCCTGGTCCGCCCGAGCCTGGCTATGGGATGACAGGTGACTGGCATTGTCTCCTCTTCCTTTGCCTCCCCTCATAAAAGTTTTGAGCTGCACCTGAATTAAATAATCAAATCCACCTCTGATTGGGTCTGATTGACCCACAGCTTAAAGGCAGTTCTGCAAACCTCTTCATTACTCTTTGAATCCGCCTGTGGTTCGCCTGAGAGGTACTGGCACGGCCAAATCCTTCTCCAGTACTGAGGGTGGGGGCAGAGGGAGAGACGGAGGAGATAAAAATAGAGCCTCATTACTCCATTATTGCAGCCCATTGTCTGTTGCTAGGCAATGGTATCAGATTAACACTAATTATCATTTTATCACACTTTTCTTTCCCCTGTCGTTTTTTCTGCTTTTTTACTCTCTCTCTCTCTCTCTCTCTCTCTCTCTCTCTCTCTCTCTCTCTCTCTCTCTCTCTCTCTCTCTCTCTCTCTCTCTCTCTCTCTCTCTCTCTCTCTCTCTCTCTCTCTCTCTCTCGCTCTCCCTCTCTCTCGCTCTCTCTCTCTTTGCTGTAAAGCTGAAACTGTGATTTTGATCATTTGCACTGAGGAGTTACTTTAGGAATTTACATTAAGATATTTCCATTCGGAAGCATTTCATTTTCTGATATTGTGAGAAAATAATAAATTAGAGGGATCCAATATTGGTGAAGGGCTGATATAACGTTAGTCCCTTTCAGAAATATCAGTCATTTGGCACATCACATTAAAACACCACTGATATATCTAGTTTGGGAAGTGCAGGACACGAGCAGAATCCAGAGAGTAATACAATTGTCTTCATCTGTTTGTCTGGAATACCTCAATTCAAGGTAACCCACTGGGCAAAAACTAGTTAAATCAACCTTGTTTCCACATCATTTCAACACAAAAAAATCTATGTGATGATGTTGAATTAACATAGAAAATTGATTGGACTGGCAAAAAGTTGTCAATGTGAAATCAATGGCATTTAATCTTTTTTTCACCCAACTGTTAACCTAAATCCAATGACATTGTGACATTTGTTATTGATTTCATGTTGAATGCATGATGGTTGACAACTACACCAAATGTACAGTACTAGTCAAAAGTTTGGACACACCTACTAATTCAAGGGTTTTTCTTTATTTTGACTATTTTCTACATTGTAGAATAATAGTGAAGACATGAAAACGAGGAAATATTACAAATGGAATCATGTAGTAATCAAAAAAGTGTTAACTAATCTAAATATATTTTACATTTTTGATTCTTCAAAGTAGCCACCCTTTGCCTTGTTGGCAGCTTTGTACACTCTTGGCATTCTCTCAACCAGCTTCTCATGGAATGCTTTTCTAACCGTCTTGAAGGACTTCCCACATATGTTGAGCACTTGATGGCTGCTTTTCTTTCGCTCTGCGGCCCAACTCATTCCAAACCATCTCAATTGGGTTGAGGTCCGGTGACTGTGGAGGCCAGGTCATCTGATGCAGCACTCCATCACTCACTTTCTTGGTCATATAGCCCTTACATAGCCTGGAGGTGTGTTGGGTCAATGTCTAACAAATAATAGTCCCAATATGCGCAAACCAGATGGGATGGCGTATCGCTGCAGAATGCTGTGGTAGCCATGCTGGTTAAGTTTGACTTGAATTCTAAATAAATCACAGACAGTGTCACCAGCAGTGCACCCCACCCCAAAACACCTCCTCCTCCATGCTTCACTGTGGGAATCACACATGCGGAGATCATCCGTTTACCTACTCTGTGTCTCACAAAGACACGGTGGTTGGAACAAAACATCACAAATTTGGACTTATCAGACCAAAGGACAGATTTACACAGGTCTAATGTTCAGTACTCGTGTTTCTTGGCCCAAGCAAGTCTATTCTTCTTTTTGGTGTCCTTTAGTAGTGGTTTCTTTGCAGCAATTCAACCATGAATGCCTGATTCACACAGTCTCCTCTGAACAGTTGATGTTGAGTTACTGTCTGTTACTTGAACTCTGTGAAGGTCATCTACAAGTCCATGCTAGGTAAAGCTCCGCCTTATCTCAGTTCACTGGTCACGATGGCAACACCCATCCGTAGCACGCGCTCCAGCAGGTGTATCTCACTGATCATCCCTAAAGCCAACACCTCATTTGGCCGCCTTTCGTTCCAGTTCTCTGCTGCCTGTGACTGGAACGAATTGCAAAAATCACTGAAGTTGGAGACTTTTATCTCCCTCACAAACTTCAAACTTCTGCTATCTGAGCAGCTAACCGATCGCTGCAGCTGTACATAGTCTATCGGTAAATAGCCCACCCATTTTTACCTACCTCATCCCCATACTGTTTTTATTTATTTACTTTTCTGCTCTTTTGCACACCAATATCTCTACCTGTACATGACCATCTGATCATTTATCACTCCAGTGTTAATCTGCAAAATTGTAATTATTCGCCTACCTCCTCATGCCTTTTGCACACAATGTATATAGACTCCCCTTTTTTTCTACTGTGTTATTGATTTGTTAATTGTTTACTCCATGTGTAACTCTGTGTTGTCTGTTCACACTGCTATGCTTTATCTTGGCCAGGTCGCAGTTGCAAATGAGAACTTGTTCTCAACTACCCTACCTGGTTAAATAAAGGTGAACTACATTTTTTTAAAGCATTTATTTGCGTTGCAAGTTCTGAGGCTGGTAACTCTAATGAATTTTATCTTCTGCAGCAGAGGTAACTCTGGGTCTTCATTTCCTGTGGCAGGCTTCATGAGAGACAATTTTATCATAGCGCTTGATGGTTTTTGCGACTGCACTTGAAGAAACTTTAAAAGTTCTTGAAATTTTCAGCATTGACTGACCTTCATGTCTTAAAGTACTGATGGACTGTCATTTCTCTTTGCTTATTTGAGCTGTTCTTACCATAATATGGACTTGGTCATTTACCAAATAGCTATCTTCTGTATACCACCCCTACCTTGTCACAACACACCTGATTGGCTCAAATGCATTAAGAAGGAAATAAAAATTCCACAAATTAGCTTTTAACATGGCACACCTGTTAATTGAAATCCATTCCAGGTGACTACCTCATGAAGCTGGTTGAGCTGATTCCAAGAGTGTTTTCAATGCTGTCATCAAGGCAAAGTGTGGCTACTTTGAATAACCTGAAATATATCATATGTGTTTAACACATTTCTTTGGTTACTACATGATTCCATGTGTTATTTCATAGTTTTGATTTCTTCCCTATTATTCTACAATGTATAAAATAGTAAAAATAAAGAAAAACCCTTGAATTAGTCGGTGTGTCCAAACTTTTGACTGGTACTGTAAATCAAAACTAAACGTTGGACTGGCATCTGTGCTCAGTGTGAAGGCACACATTTTCCGGTTAACATGTCACATTCTGATATTATTTCCTTTGTTTTGTCTTTTGTTTTAGTATGATCAGGGCGTGAGTTGGGTGGGTTGTCTATGTTAGTTTGTCTATGATTTTCTATTTCTGTGTTTGACCTGGTATGGTTCTCAATCAGAGGCAGCTGTCAATCGTTGTCCCTGATTGAGAATCATACTTAGGTAGCCTGGTTTCACTTTTGAGTTGTGGGTGTTTATTTTCTGTGTTAGTGTCTGTGCCACACGGGACTGTTTCGGTTTGATTTACACCACGTTTATTGTTTTGTTCAGTGTTGTTTATTCATTAAAAAACATGAACACTTACCACGCTGCATTTTGGTCCTCCGATCTTTCATACTACTCCTCTTCGTCATAAGAAAACCCTTACATAAACCCTTACATAACATCCCAGAACCTACAGTAAGCTAATAGTGTACTCTGACTGCAGGTTTTTCTCTGAGACTGAACCCATCCAGAGGACTGACAAAAAAAACAAAAAAAACTTTCCACCTGCACACGGAGATCCTCCTCTGTTCTTTGAAAATTAGTTTTCCTGCTTAGGAACTAGAATGGGAGATGTATGTAATGTAAGCTGTGTTTTTGTGTTAAAAAGAGAATCCTGCTGCTCACCCTAGTCATAGTGATTTATTCCTGTGGATCTCTGGCACCCGTGTAGGCCACAGCTCGGGGGCACACAGCATTCTTCCAGACCTGCCCATTGTTTCTCTATGCTGGCAGTAATGAGAGCTTCCATAGGAACAGAGCCCATCTTTCCTGTCAGGGTGAAGAATGCAGGCGGTGTGCAAAAAGCCCACACACAGATGCGCACAAACACACATGCACGAGCACACACAAATACACTTCAGAGAGGCAAACAAGTAACACAGGCACATACAACAACACAAAGACAGATTTGCCAGAAAATGTAGATGCACTCATGCACGCACGTACACACATACACACCTTCCAGCAACACAGACACTGTTCAAACACCTCAACAGCCCATAAATCACAGTGTCATTTCACACTAGCCTCCTGCAGTTAAGGCAATTAGGAGGAGGAAAATGCACTTATTTTCCCCTACATTTAACATGGAAGAACATAATAAATATAACATAATAAATATAACATTATGCATATGTAAGGTATACATTTCCTTAAATATAATGTGGCTATCTGTATATGTACAGTACCAGTCAAAAGTTTAGAGACACCTACTCATTCAAGGGTTTTTCTTTATTTGTACTATTTTTGACATTGTAGAATAATAGTGAAGACATCAAAACTATGAAATAACATAATTATGGAATCATGTAGTAACCAAAAAAGTGTTAAATCTAAATATATTTGAGATTCATCAAAATAGCCACCTTTTGCCTTGTTGACAGCTTTGCACACTATTGGCATTCTCTCAACCAGCTTCATGAGGTAGTCACCTGGAATGTATTTCAAATAACAGGTGTGCCTTGTTAATTTGTGGAATTTCTTTCCTTCTTGGTGCGTTTCAACCAATCAGTTGTGCTGTCACAAGGTATGGGTGGTATACAGAAGATAGCCCTATTTGGTAAAAGACCAAGTCCATATTATGGCAAGAACAGCTCAAATAAGCAAACAGAAACGACAGTCATCATTACTTTAAGACATGAAGATCAGTCAATGCGGAAAATTCCAAGAACTTTGAAAGTGCAGTCGCATAAACCATCAAGCGCTATGATGAAACTGGCTCTCATGAGGACCGCCACAGGAAAGGAAGACCCAGAGTTGCAGGAGATAAGTTCACTAGAGTAACCAGCCTCAGAACTTGCAGCCCAAATAAATGCTTCTCAGAGTTCAAGTAACAGAAACATCTCAACATCTCAACATCAACTGTTCAGGCCTTCATGGTTGAATTGCTGCAAAGAAACCACTACTAAAGGACACCAACACCAACACACGGAGGGCATGTGGTCCGGTCCTCTGGCAGTCTCTATGGGGGTACCACAGGGTTCAATTCTTGGGCCGACTCCTTTCTCTGTATATATCAATGATGTTGCTCTTGCTGCGGGCGATTCCCTGATCCAGCTCTATGCAGACAACACCATTCTGTATACTTCTGGCCCTTCCTAGGACACTGTGCTATCTAACCTCCAAACGAGCTTCAATGCCATACAACACTCCTTCCATGGCCTCCAACTGCTCTTAAACGCTAGTAAAACCAAATGCATGCTTTTCAACCGTTCGCTGCCTGCACCCGCACGCCCGACTAGCATCACTACCCTGGATGGTTCCGACCTAGAATATGTGGACATCTATAAGTACCTAGGTGTCTGGCTAGACTGCAAACTCTCCTTTCAGACTCATATCAAACATGTCCAATCCGAAATCAAATCTAGTATTGGCTTTCTATTTCGCAACAAAGCCTCCTTCACTCACGCCGCAAAACTTACCCTCGTAAAACTGACTATCCTACCGATCCTCGACTTTGGCGATGTCATCTACAAAATAGCTTCCAATACTCTACTCACCAAACTGGATGCAGTTTATCACAGTGCCATCTGTTTTGTTACTAAATCACCTTATACCACCCACCACTGCGACCTGTATGCTCTAGTCGGCTGGCCCTCGCTACATGTTCGTCGCTAGACCCACTGGCTCCAGGTCATCTACAAGTCTATGCTAGGTAAAGCTCCGCCTTATCTCAGTTCACTGGTCACGATGGCAACACCCACCCGTAGCACACGTTCCAGCAGGTGTATCTCACTGATCATCCCTAAAGCCAAAACCTAATTTGGCCGCCTTTCCTTCCAGTTCTCTGCTGCCTGCGACTGGAACGAATTGCAAAAAACTCTGTAGTCTTTTATCTCTTTTATCTCCCTCACCAACTTCAAACATCTGCTATCTGAGCAGCTAACCGATCGCTGCAGCTGTACATAGTCCATCGGTATATAGCCCACCCAATTTACCTACCTCATCCCCATACTGTTTTTATTTTCTGCTCTTTTGCACACCAGTATCTCTACCTGCACATGTTCATCTGATCATTTATCACTCCAGTGTTAATCTGCTAAATTGTAATTATTCACTCCTATGGCCTATTTATTGCCTTTTTTTCTACTATGTTACTGACTTGTTTATTGTTTATTGTTTACTCCATGTGTAACTCTGTGTTGTTGTCTGTTCACACTGCTATGCTTTATCTTGGCCAGGTCGCAGTTGCAAATGAGAACTTGTTCTCTTCTGTAGCTCAGTTGGTAGAGCATGGCGCTTGTAACGCCAGGGTAGTGGGTTCGATCCCCGGGACCACCCATACGTAGAATGTATGCACACATGACTGTAAGTTGCTTTGGATAAAAGCATCTGCTAAATGGCATATATAGCCTACCTGGTTAAATAAAGGTGAAATAAAAATAAATAAAATAAAAATAATAAGAAGAGACTTGCTTGGGCCAAGAAACACGAGCGATAGAGATTAGACTGGTGAAAACATGTCCTTTGGTGTCATGAGTCCAAATTTGAGATTTTTTTTCTCCAACCGCCGTGTCTGTGTGACGCAGAGTAGGTGAACGGACGATCTCCGCATGTGTGGTTCCCACCTTGCTAGTGACACTGTTGTGATTTATTTAGAATTCAAGGCACACTTAACCAGCATGGCTACCACAGCATTCTGCAGCGATACGCCATCCCATCTGGTTTGTGCTTACTGGGACGATCATTTGTTTTCAACAGGACAATGACCCAACACACCTCCAGGCGGTGTAAGGGCTATTTGACCAAGAAGGAGGGTGATGGAGTGCTGCATCAGATGACTTGGCCTCCACAACCACCCAACCTCAACCCAATTGAGATGGTTTGGGATGAGTTGAACAGCTGAGTGTAGGAAAGGCAGCCAACAAGTGCTCAGCATATGTGGGAACTCCTTCAAGACTGTTGGAAAAGCATTCCATGTGTAGCTGGATGAGAGAATGCCAAGAGTGTGCAAAGCTGTCATCGAGGCAAAGGGTGGCTACTTTGAAGAATCTCACTTTTTTGGTTACTACATGATTCCATATTTGTTATTTCATGGTTGTGATGTCTTCACTATTCTACAATGTCAATAATAGTAGAAATAAAGAAAAACCCTTGAATTAGTAGTGTGTCCAAACTTTTGACTGGCACTGTATATTAATTGAGAACAAGCTGGATTTGGGGCAGAATGAGAGTATTGCTATTCCAATTAAGAAAAATTCTAATAATTTGTGGCACAAACTGTTCAGGACAAAATGATGGGAACTTACACCATGCAATTATTAATGTCAACCATATTCTACTGTAGGTGCTTCCTTTTCACTGTAAGAGTTTCACTGTACGTGAGACGTGTAACGGTCAATAAACTCTCATCCATTCAGTGATTTCAGAACGTCTGTTCTTCCTTCTCTCTCCAACGCTCTAGAAATCCCTGATTCTCCTTCAGCAATGTAATTGTCTGACTTTCCAACTTCCCTAAATGTGGATGGCTCTTCACCTTAAGAGGAGCTATCCATCTATGATTTATTACGGTGAAGCACTGAGTTTCCATCTTCGCCCCTGGGTTGTCACTGCTGTTCTATAATTGGGCGAGCCGCATGACCGACCTATCCAGTGTTGATGCTTCAGCCACGCGATAGCTAGCGCCAGCACCGACGCTGTCTTTCTTTGGGAGATTACCTCCCTTTCTCCCTCCCTTGTCTTCTTTCGTTTCCTTTTTCACCAACAGAGAGTGAAAGTAGGACGCCATTTGGGTCTCCTTCATTAATTGCTCTGCCCTTTCTAGCTCAACCACAAAACAACCCCCTATAAAAGTGACGAAGTGAAAGGAAAGCAACAAACATGCAAAAAAATAATTAAAGAACCGCAGCCAGTGCTGGACCCAGCTTTGAGGAATGGGTCAAATTAATGAGGCTGTTGTATGCTGTGAGCTGGAGGGAGGTGGAGGCAGCTCGCTCCTGCTCGCCCTTTGAGAAAGTCATAATGATGGTGCTCTGTCTCCCTCACTGTTCCCGGTTCAAGGGGGGATGCCGCTACAGGCTCTGGACTTGACCTGACCCCTATGACTGGCCTCAAAATGTAATTTGCCCTTGTGACCCTGTTATGTCTCCTGCACCCTCCAAACATCCTCTCCTCCTTCCATCCTTCCAACCTCAGCGTGTCATCCCTTCTTTTTTTACCTGGCTGAGAGGACCTCTAGGAAGCTGGGGTGGAAACCATCGATCTCTCCCCTCTACCTCTCCCATCTCTCCCCCTTTTCTCCCATAGCTGTGTATGTCTCTGTCAGGGGAGGAAGTCTGCTTCCAGCCAGGCAGGCCAGTTTGTTTCTCACCAACTCCACCCCTCATTTCCTTTCACTGTAGACAGTCAACACACAGAGCTTATGTAAAGCAATATTTACCTTTATAGGCTATGTCTATGTGTTGGGCATCACTTATTAATGCATGGATCCCAATGGAAATGGAGAGGCATCCCGGGTCATGGGTGAGTAACTATGTCTCCCAGGGGAAGAACAGACCAATTAACCAGGAAGACAACAATGTATTTCTGCTAATTACTCATGCTTCTTTTATGTCTGAACAAGAGGATCAACATTAATTAAACAAAAACAAGTGGGTGTAGCTGAACAAAACAACACTGACACAGAACAATAGTTTAAACTCCCTGTATCTTATAGGACAGGGGAGTACTGTGAATGTGTTTGTAAGACAAGGATTTCCCTTGAGGCCAGTATCTCTATGTTATAGTGTCAGTCTTTCATCTTTGAGGAAATGTGTTGCCTACAACAGGAACATGGTTGATTAGCATCTCCTTGATTATCTGCTAATAAAAGGTGTGTAGCCACCAGTATTAAAGGTGTGGACCAACCAGCAGTAAGGTTGTGGACAGGCTCTGTCGACCCCCTGCCATTTGGGCTCTGTTCCTGATACCACCCTGGAGCCCGAGCTGCAGAAACCAACCTTCCTTTTCCAACCCTCCTCTCTGAAGCAGTGGTTTCCATGACAACCCCGGGAGCTCAGCTCACAGGAAAGTTTATATCTTCACTTCTAGAAAGTCGGGTGCTACGGGAGTCACAGAGGTGCTTTAGCTACAGGTGACATGAAGAGGAGCACTAAATATGCAGAAAAACAAAGCAGGGAGGGAGCGGCTTGGAGACGGATGGTATTATTACCAACTCCCAACCCTTCTCTCTCTTTGCCACGAGGAGTCATGAAGTGGTCTCTAATGAGTGGAAAGTGATAGGTGTCAGGCACGAAGACATTGTCTATTGTGATGAGACACCCCCAATAAGAGAGTGGCTGCCATGGCAAGGCTTACTAGACTCCTACCAGAAAATGTGCTTTCTTAATTTGTCATTTTCAGATTCGAAGTCACCAGGCAGTTGATGAATTTCACTGCAGTTTGCCTTATCCTCTTTAAGTCCTATTCTCCCACTGTTGTTCACCAATGCAGATACCAACCGTGTTTCATTCCTTCTCCACTTTCTTAACATTAACCACACTGCCAGTTAACCAGAAGGGTGAAATAGGACATTGTGAGGAGCACATCTGCAATTCCCCTCCACACACACATACACGCCGGACCCACACACGCAAACACACACAAACACACACACGATATTCTATCTACTGGCTCTCTGCAACTGAGAGAACCCAGTGAACGTGTGATGTAGCTAACATATTTTGCTTGACTCTTTACGGCAGGTCTGTTCTACAAGGCAGACATTTTGCAAGGAACAGATTGGGAGCTCAACGGTCCAATTAAGCATCGGAGCAAGTACAAAAGCAGGTGGTGGTAAGAGCTCCTGTATCGCACATCACGAAAGACTTCAAGTTTGTGTGTGGGTACCTTTGTTCCCCCCACCCACACTCAAACCCTTTGATATTTAGTGGCTCTGCACTTTTGCAGCAGCCACCTGTGAGAGGAAGCCTGAGCCAGATGATGTGTGTATATTGACAGGCAGCTTCACAGCAGGTAGCTAGCACATCAGCTTGTTACAAAGGGAATTTCAGGTCTGTGCAGTGTGACACTTGGGGAATGTAAGGTGCTCAAAAGCACTCACACACACACACACATGCAGCACACACACGCATGCACGTACGCACACAGACACACACATACATGCGCAGACGCAGACACACCCACACACACACACCAAACTACAGTTTTTCGGTCTTCACCTGTCATCCCAGCTCAGTTGAGGCGTTCGTTCACCTGGGCCAGGAGCAATCAATGCTACCTGCAATTATACTGCCACCCTACCCTCCCCATCATGGTGGCTGTCATAGGTTCTGTTGTCTGCTTATTAGACCAGAGACAGGGGCAGGGTGGGGGAGCAATGGAAGGGGAGGGGATGCAGGTCCATCCCCAACCCCTTCATGAGGCAGAACACAGATGTGTAGCATGGGCATCACCTGTCAGAGCCATCATCACATGACCTCCCCACCTGCCTTTCTCTTTCTCACTCTCTCGCCATGCAATTACTGAACTCATCACATGCTCTGCTCATTCTGCTCAGAAAATCCCATTGTCTTAAATTTGCAAGACCTTTCTGACCCGTCGTGAGGAAGGGGAGTGGAAGGGAGAGAGAGACCAGGAGTAATGGATTGAGAGAAAGATGGAAAGTACACTGCATGACCAAAGTATGTGGACACCGGCTTGTCAAACATCTCAAAAAAAAAAGAAAAGCATGGGCATTAATATGGAGTTGGTACCCCCTTTGCTGATATAACCACCTCCACTCTTCTGGGAAGGCTTTCCACTAGATGTTGGAACAGTGCTGCAAGGACTTGCTTCCATTCAGCCACAAGAGCATTCGTGAGGTCGGGCACTGATGTTGAGTGATTAGGCCTGGCTCGCTGTCGGTGTTCCAATTCATCCCAAAGGTGTTAGATGGAGTTGAGGTGAGGGATCTGTGCAGGCCAGTCAAGTTCTTCCACACCAATCTCGACAAACCATTTCTGTATGAACCTCGTTTTGTGCACAGGGGAATTGTCATGCTAAACAGGAAAGGGCCTTCCCCAAATTGTTGCCACAAAGTTGGAAGCACAGAATTGTCTAGAATGTCATTGTATGCTGTGGTGTTAAGATTTCCCTTCACTGGAACTAAGGGGCCTGAACCATGAAAAACTGCCCCACACCATCATTCCTCCTCCACCAAACTTTACAGTTTACACTATGTATTCAGACACATAGCATTCTCCTGGCATATGCCAAACCCAGATTCATCCGTTGGACTACCAGATGGCAAAGCAGGATTCATCACTCCAGAGAACGAGTTTCCACTGCTCCAGAGTCCAATGGAGGTGAGCTTTACACCACTCCAGTCGACACTTGGCATTGCGCATAGTGATCTTAGGCTTGTGTGTGGCTGCTTGGCCATGGAAACCCATTTCTTGAAGCTCCCGATTAACAGTTTTTGTGCTGACATTGCTTCCAGAGGCAGTTTGTGACTCAGTAGTGAGTGTTGCAACCGAGGACAGACGATTTTTACGAGCTACGTACTTCGGCACTCAGTAGTCTTGTTCTGTGAGCTTGTGTGGCCTACCACTTTGCTGCTGAGACATTCTTGCTCCTAGACATTTGCATTTTACAACAACAGAACTTACAGTTGACCCGGGGCAGCTCTAGGAGGGCATATATTTGATGAACTGACTTGTTGGAAAGGTGGCATCCTATGATGGTGCCACGTTGAAAGTCACTGAGCTCTTGAGTAAAGCCATTCTACTGCTAATATTTGTCTATGGAGATTGCATGGCTGTGTGCTCAATTTTATACACCTGTCGGCAACGGGTGTGGCTGAACTAGCCAAATCCACAAATTTGAAGGGGTGTCCACATAACTTTGTATATATAGTGTATGTCTGGGGCGCTTTGTGGGTTTGTGGCTGGAAACACATTGGAAGTTGAGACTCCTTGTCATCCCTAGCTGTCCATTCAGCGCCACTAGAGGGCTTGAGAGTTTCAGCACCATGGAAAGCGTCTATACTTTCCCTGCTTTGTTGAGAAAGTTTCTATCAGTGCTCTGTTATGCAGTTGGATGACCTGTGCAGTTGGATGAAGTTAGCATTGTAAGGTAATACAGGGTATTATAATTTTATGACCAACTAGAGCATAGGAAAAGCATATGTTAAAGCATACTATTACATAGCACCTTTGTATTTCTGCCCGTTGCCAGGGAACAATAGACAGCAATTACCATTAAACAAGAGTAGTACATCTCTTAACCCGCTTCAGTTTAAGGAATGTTGTTTTGATTTCTTACTTTACTTTCAGCTCGGCTATTATGAACTTTGGCCTGAATGTCTCTGTGTTGTCAGGGGACTGTGAAAAGCTAGTCTTAAAATAAGGAAGAAAATTAGATGTTTTATTGCTGTTGTGTTGCGCTGTGCTCCTCTGAGAGAGCGCTCTCCGCAACTCAGGAAACTAATCTTCTCCACACGCTCTCAATAGCACGCCAGGAAAAGGTGTGAAAAAGAAAAAGGAGAAGACGAGAGGAGAAGACGACAGCAGGAAACAAAACGTCTACGGTAAAGTACGCAATTTCACCTCCCCATGCGAACATTTTCACACGTTCAGATTCCTCACCTCCAATAAGCAAGGAAATGGAGGCTGAATTTAGATCTCCCAGAAGACACTCAATCTGATCACAACACATGGTTGGTAAGAGACCCCAAGAGCAAATCTGTATCACAAATGGCACCCTATTGCCTATATGGTGCAGTAGTTTTGACCAGAGTCCGATGGGCCCTGTTCAAAAGTAGTGAACTATGTAGGGAGAAGGTTGCTGTTTGGGACACATCTCAAATGAATGTGATTACAGTTAGCTGACGGAATGAAGCCCTGGTGAGAAGGAGGTAAAGTTAGTTAGCTGAATAGCTGGGTTGCTGGATGACTGGCGCCCTGTGGTGTGGCCAGCAGTGCCTTCCACCAATCTCATCAGCAGCTCTCGGTGGGAGACAATCAAAGAGGGCTTTGGAGAACTTTGTGTTCTAGAATTGTAGAACGAAGGAAATGATTAACTATTGTGCTGTTGACAATCTGGCTTAGGGTATGGCATGGGTTGAGTGCTATGCGTGGCAGTGTCTGTCCGCCATACAGTGGGTGGTATTATTGTCCCCTTTCAATCAGGCTCTTTTCCTAATGATGCATTTTCCTAATGACGACAATGTATCACACTGTGAATGGAATGTAGCACTTGAATAGACCGGTATGACATGATAAGACAATACAATAGTAGCCCAGTAAGACATCCCTATTTATCTTATCACAAAAGGAATGGCCTTCGACTGAAATCGCTTTACTGTTTCATCTATGTATAAAGGTTTCCGCATGCTTCACATCCAAAACAGTTCTTAGCAGTTTGTGCATACATTATGATGACATTTTGTGACTTTTTTGTTAGTTTTGGTCTTCGGCAAAGTTTCTTTCCGGCTGTTCGTGCAAATAAAAATGTTCCTCGAGGCAAGTCGAAGTCGTCAGCCGAAGTTTACACCCCTTTGTTGGTGATTGGTCAATAGTAAGGATTCTTTAATGAAGTGTTTGTTGTAATTCAACTAGTGACGACTTGTTTTCATGCAAATCTTTTCACTTGAGTAATACTGATACAAAAAAACGTCAAAATGAATGACCGATTTCTTGAGTTAACTTATATTAATTCTGACTATTTTGAGGAAGTGTATTCTGGCTACGGTGTCTCAAGATGTACGAACAGTACTACTGCCACGTTCTCATTTTTCAAGCGAAGGTATTTTTAGAGAGTATGCGAGCACACTCGCTCAGTTCGCCTAGCCGAGTTTGGAGCATGCTAATGCCTTAAGAGTTCAGTGTCTGCGGCTCAGTGTCTGCATGCAAGCCCTCAGAGTAAAGGTCAATTCGAAAGCTAGTGAGCCATCTCATTGGACTCTCGCCTCAGGATAGGGATGGAGCATCCTAAGACATGCACAGCTACACAGCTAGTTGGCTACACCCCCCTGGGCCCTGTTGTTGTCTATGGAACAGGGGTTAATCCATGAAGATGGAAGCGTTCTGTCCTGTCCTGCCTCCACTGGCCGTGGCGAATCCACTGCAAAAATCTGCTGCCCGGCCTTGTGACATATCATCATTATGGCAGACGAAAGGGGCCAATATTCCATAATGGCCCTAGTAATAAAGTCCTGAACCAACCTCTCTGGCCCACGACTGGGGGTCATACAGCTCAATCTAAAAACACCATCCTCCAGGCCTATAGTCCTAGCCCAGTGAGCAACCTCATTTTCTTACCACTTACAAGTAGCAAGTCCCAATCACATTCTTCTATTGGTTTGAGGCCAAATCCGTCATCCCCCCACTAATTTCTCCCAGTCCCCCCCCCATCTCTCTCCCATTTCTCCTGTTCCCCACATTTCTCCCCTTTCAATCTTCCCCATTCCCTCCATCTCTCCCATTCCCCCATCTCTCCCATTCCCCCCATCCCCCCTATCTCTCCCAGTCCCCCCATCTCTCCCAGTCCCATCCCAACAGTGGGAGTGTGTCAGTAATTAAGAGATGGACTCACACTAAGAGGCCCCAGAGTACAGGAGAAGGGGCCTCTGCAACTCTCTCTCCACCGAAACGTTAACTGGCCAATGACAAGAGAGGAGAGCCAGGAGGAGAGGACGTCCTTCTCCTTCCCCCTCATATCCCCACAGCAGCCCCACTCAAGGTGACAAATCCAGGTTGGCCCTCAGAGGGATTGGCATAATATGGAGATGGGGTTGGGGTAGTGGGATGAGGGGGGTGATTGAAAACAGATACAATTGTGTAAATTAGGTTATGTAGAGAATGGGCACAAGGGGTATTATGTATTCTATTGTATGTAATAAAATAGCTCAAAATACACTTTTTGTGGTTGATATGAAATGAGAACATTTTTGGACTGCTGCATTCTCAGAGTGATGTAGTACCACTATTATGGAAGACATGCTGTTGCAAAACGGACAAGTCTTTCTTGTGTCAAAGTGCTAAATCTGACCTTCTGTTATATTAAATCAATCAACTCAATGTGGTTCTTTCCACCGTTTTGGGTGGTATGCTGTGTACAGTAATGACATCTAAGGCATGTACGTCACTGAGCTGTGTGTGCTTGTGTTTGCTTGTGTGAGTGTGTGTGAACTATGTCAGAAGATGACACACACGCACCTTGTCCTCGGCCACTCGTCCCTCACCCCAGTGACCCTGCCAGCACCCCAGCCGGGTGAAGCGGATGAGGAGGCAGGTGATCTCAGTTAGACCCCCGTGCCACTGGTGAGAGGACATCTGTCTGCCTTGCCAGTCTCTCCACACAGAATAACACATACAGTACACACCAAACACACACAAACACATGCGCACACACACACATGACCACACAGTGCACAACAGAGAATGCCACGCCAGGTATGTAACAGAGCCCGGTGGGTGAGCTCCCAAAAAACAGCAGAGAGAAAGAAAAGGGGTATAAATGAACAGGGTTAGAAATGAACTTTACCTTGATTTATAAGGTTAAGAAAACCCTTATCATCTTGCCCAACCTGTTTTTAATCAAATTGTTAAAAGCAAATAGATTTTTTTTTGTGCATTCAGATTTGTTTTATTGTTGGTTTCTTTCTACATCCTCAAGTTCTTATATTTGACCCCAAGTCACTCTTTGAACAAAGAATTTAAGTGCTCACAACAACATACAACAGAAATCTGCTGCCCGCCATACGTTTCATCAATCACAGCATACCCACAAATCCTCCGGAAACCTAGCAACAGCAGGAGCCAGGCTCCACAGATTTAACGATTCCATTCCATTGGTGTATCTTCTTAATTGGCGGTGTGTCCAAATATCTCTGTGTTATTTCAGGGTACAGGGTGCATTCTGCTAGATCTCACTTTATTGCTATCATGAAAATCATGCTGCTTTCATCTACCTTTCATCCCCTTATTTTCAGACAAACGGTATGGCGGGGTGAAAATGTTAACCATCAGTAGGAATTATTGTGTAGGCAGAGAATGATCATTAGAAGAGAAAGCAGATTTTTCCGCCATCAGATACCTTTCTGATTTACCATTGGAGACAGCACACTGGCTATAATGTTAAAGAAAATGCAGATTCTGACATTCTGTGTCTTCTCCTGTTTGATATCTGAGTACACAGATGTTAATAGGCCCATTTCTTGCTCTCTCTCGCTCTCTCATCCTCAATGCAATTAACACAAGCTAGCTGTTCTGTTTTATCTCTAATAAAAGAGCTATCAAATTGAATATGTCTCGCTGTCTACCAAGTTATGTCCTAATCTCAGGCTTCATATTGCTAGATTTTTCTGGTGCTCAGTAAAAGTAAGATAACAATTTGAAAGTCAGACAAAAATTATGCCCACCAGCCATCTGGTTGTCACTTATATTCATATCAGTCTTGAATCACACTATAATTTTTGATCAATATTATCCCATTATAACAGAATCTCTTATTTTGGTATAAGAATTAATCGTACAATGACAACACCATAACAGAAAAGCATAAAAATATAGAAAGTGTAAACAGTAAATGAAAGGACATTCTTTATGAAGGGCTATTTAAAAGCCTCCTGTTTTTGCTTGGTGGATTGACCCTGCCAGTGCCATGACTCCTGATACAGAGACATTTTCAGTTTGTCAGTATTTATGGTCAGGCACCTCTTTGTACCCCTCCTCCCAGGAGAGGAGCACGGTAAGTCAGCCTCTCAGTTGGAAGATTAGATTAAACAGAGGAAAGGTCAGTTCCATCACTTTCCCCTCACATTAAGGACCTCCGTCACCTGTGCTGCTCAGAATAGCACCTCGCCCATTCTATTCTATCTCTCCACCACCATATGGCGTGATGAATGTGGAGTGTAGAGAGGAAAGAGGAGAGGAGATTGACTAGAACACGTTAACTAACGGGAGGGAATGACATTAATTCAGCTCTGGCAGAGCTGAGTAGCTGGAAAGATGTATTGACCTCGCTACCCTTGTCTTAATGAATCTACCGACCGCCACACTGAAAACAAAGAGAACACACACCAGTGTCTGTTGTGTCTCTCCTTTTTCAATTATGGTTTTGTGATTGAACCGATGCAGCAGGCGTTTTGTTTCATAACTTATATAAAGGGAGTACATTACTAAAAGAGGCCCATTAGCGATGGTATTTGCGTTGCTGGCTCTCCTAGTGTGTGATTTCCCATTGTTCCTCCTCTGAAACATATGCTGTTGAATTGGCTCTAACAGATGCATTCAATGTCCTACTTCCTGCTTGTGTTCAGCGAGACAAAAAAGGGCTACATCAACGTGATGATTTAATACGTCGACTTTCCTGGTTGGTTTATTGTCAGAATCAGAAATGTTTTAGCAGAAAATATTAGTCAGAAAGTCAGAAACGTTATACTTTCTACATTTACATTTGAGTAATTTAGCAGACACACTTATCCAGAGTCACTTAAAATTTGTGCATTCATCTTAAGATAGATGGGTCAGAAATCCACATATCACAGTCAAATCAAGTACATTTTCCCTCAATAAAGTAGTTATCAGCAACGTCAGTGCTAGTAGAAAGAAACCATTTTTCTGGGATGAATTTAACGTACTCTTTGAAGAGGTAGGGTTTCAGACGTATTCAGAAGGTAGGCAGGGACTCTACTGTCCAGGCTTCGGGCGGAAGCTGGTTCCACCATTGGGAAACTTTCTCAATTTGAGCTAGGATATATAATCACTACAGTGTTAGAATTTTGAGAACTAAGCCATTTTTTACATGTTGGCGTGCAGACATACTGTAGTCTCATTTTCATATCGGCGATATAACTAATATGTCGGCCAAAGTGACATATAACTACAAAGGGTAAATGTCACAATTTTGACATATTCTAATGAGACCATGTTGGAATGGAGAGACATAAAGCATACTTTCTCCCTAAAGAGTTACATTCACAATGATGTTATAAAGTCCTTAAAGTTTTTCTTCATCTGTTCCTTCACAACCTGGCAGCTGAGAGACATCTGATTGGACAGTCCTTATCGCTGTGGCGACACTGCAGCTGTGGCATATTTTTCCCTACCTGCGCGGTGTTCAGACAACGAGAAGGAACCCAAGTGTGTGTCATTCCCAAATGTTCCCCTGTAGAGGTGTGATGAGGTTCTAACATTGTCTCTCTGTCACACCAGCAGCCCTGTCATGACACACCCTAATGAGCAACACTTTACTGTCTGCCACAGGTGAAGGCTTCCCTTCTTCTCTCTGACACAAGGGTACAGAAGTGAGACCAACACCTAAAGTCAACCCTTATGATTGGACCTGAAGTTTTTCCATGCAATGTGACCTGACAAAAATAAATCGAAGCCACCACTACCCCTTGACACGTATACTACAACATGACAGTGAGGCCCGATGTAGCGAAAAGTTTCAATTGAACTTCCACTTCAAGACATCCCTGTGCTGAACTATTCTCCCACATTTAATACAACCCAGCTTGGAAAGGCCCCAAGGCATGTCGGCCAACAGAAAATGACAAGACGCATTTAGACACTGTATAAAGTGAGTGAGGGGCGATGCCATACATGTCTCCCTCCCAGAAGCGTACTCAAACAGCTGTAAGAGAGGGCTATCCTAGTACTAAAATGAAGAAAATGTAAGTCACCTTGGCTTAGGCGAATGAATAATGGGATGGAAAGCGGGCCTGGCCCAGTTAAAATGTTATCTGCGGGTGCGTATGAAATGGCACCCTGTTCCCTATTTAGCGGTGGCTCTGGTCAAACGTAGTGCACTATCTGGGAATAGAGAGCCATTTGGGCAGCAGACTATGTGTGAGGCTGAACATGGGGAGGATGCCTCCAGTTTAAATACAGACCTCCTGGGTGCTTCCATCTGAAACAGGATCTCTCACAAGGCTATCTATCCCCTACGTGAACTTACATATCTTATTACCATTCGGTGAACACCTATCTGTAGTGTTAATACAAGTACTACATATATATCTCCATGTTCTGATATCTGTGAAATGCGGCTGGCTATCTAACTCATTAGACTATAGTAGACTGGGGAATGCAAGGTTTTCAAGTATGGATGGTACATATGTAGAATAGAATAGAACAGAATTTAACATAATAAAATAGGCTAGAATATAATACAACCGAACAGAATAGATTAGAATTGATACTGCCGTCAGCTGGTCCGTCTTTTTAAGCTCTATAAAAAGCTTCAAAAATATGTTAAAATGGATCTACAAAATAAACTGGTCACTTAATGGCAATGTCAAAAAGCCATTACAGAGGTTAAAGTTTCTGAATTCTATTGGAATGTTAGGCCCACAGGCCTAAGCATAGAACAAAAGTAGAACTAAGGGAATTTTTGTAATTATTCTAATCAATAAAACACAGAAAATATGAATACATCATTTACACTGATGTAATTGACATGAGCAATAGTGACAATAGGGATACATATTGTATTGTTTCTTATTATATGAATAAATTACCAAATGAATAATTCATTGATAACTGGTGGCTTAAGTTTCACAAATATGCTGCTTCCACAATGAGTTAAGCTACAATGAGGGAGATTCTGATTGCTTCAGACATTTACAGTTAAGTAAACAGATTGCTGCCAATGATTTTTTTTAAACATTGAAATTAGAGCAAATTATCTCCAAATAGTATACTGATAAACAGGTGCAGTCATCATATTATTGTACTGTTCATAACTAAAACATGTTTTTTCTTATTTTCTATTTCAATTTATCTTTATTTTACCAGGTAAGGCTGAGAACACATTCTAATTTACTCTGTTTCTTCCCAACACTCCATCAGAATGTGTTTCATGCTAGATTGGTTCTGAGGACAAGCATCCATTCACACACTCTCAACACATGTCGGTGTTGCCGCGGCAGCAAGCGCCAGCAGATGTAACGCTAGGATGGGAAGCTGCCTTCATGTCGCTGAAGAAGAAGACACAGCGGTACAGCAGAGCTGGCAGCCAGCTGTTACACCCCACAGACACAGCTCTCAACGGCAATGCTCTTCTCAACTACACCGTGTGTGTGGGTCAGGGGGCTGAGAGGGTGTCACGTCTCAAATGGCACCCTATTCCTTATATAGTGCACTACTTTTGACCAGAGCCCTATGCACCCTGGGCAAAAGTAGTGCACTAAATGTGGAATAGGGTGCCATTTGGGACACACACTTAGGTCTACTGTACACCCCAGCTCAACGTGATCACAAAACACATATCACCCACGATTCACAGGTCTGATGTGCGTTGGCACGACGATAGAGAGAAACGAAAGACGCCAGGTGGCTCATAGAGGTAGGCATCATCACTTTGTGTAAATAATCAGGTGTTAACCAAATGATATGCTTATTTTCATAGGTGCAAGAGGACGTGGTATTGTTCACAAAAGGTGGTGTTTAGATTCATCACTAATCATTAATCAAGACATTCTTACTATCTCCTAGATTTCCACCTGCCTTGAATTAATTAGTAGAGTCACAGGCTACGTGCCTCCAGTTTCTCACAACAATAGACAATAGATTAGTACTACACATCCCAGGCATTAGCAATCATACAGCTAGTACCTATACATCCACAGATATGAGAAGTATTAGTGTTGAAAATAGAACCATTTGATATATTGCATGAATAAGTAATGAAGTGTTGTCTCAAGAATACGAAGCTTAGATTTCAATGTGTTGTTAAAAGGCATGTCTTTGGAGGTTTTGGCTGGCACTAGGGAATGGAGGGGAATTTAGTGGGGGTGGGACCCAAAACTCAGATGACATTTCATAAAATCAATAAGAGTCCCTGGCCTTTTGAGAGATGCCAAGAAACAGCTTCTCGGGGTGGAAAAAACAATTAGCAGCCTTTCTGAGGCGCAGCAGAGGAAAAAGGCACGGCATGCGTCTTTTGTTTTCACATCGACCTGTGGGGGAAGGTGTCTACAGCCACTTAAAAGGGGTACTGGCAGCGGTTAAAGCATGTAGCACATTACATGGGTCGTTGTCGGTCACGCAGGCCTGCTTTTCTAGGAACACCTACCATGAGAAGTCCCCACTTAAGGCCCATATTGTAAAATCATGAAAGCTGTATATATATATATATATATATATATATATATATATATATATATATATATATATATATATATAGATAGATAGATATATATATACACACACATTTGCACATAAAGCATTTAACTTCCTTTTTTTACCTGGGTTATGTCATTATCTCAATCCTCCATGTAGTGAAAAGGTCTATGACAGCCAACTCTACTGTCTGTTTGTCTTCCTGTATATGTTACATAAAGCTCGCATTTGCACGACTGTGTAAAGACCTATGTTGTGGGAATGTTTTATCCATCCATGGTGAATTCTAACATTGCTGTCACTCCTCAATGAGGATAACCGTCAATATTCCATTACATTCTGGATCTTTATCTTCCGAAGGATATCGCCGATTCCTCATCTCGCTCTCCCTGCAGACCCAAAAAGTACAGATATCTTCAAATATGGATTTCCGCGGGCCCCCTTCTCTTATTTACAGATGTAGGATATTAATTGTATTTATTTTGTTGCTGAGAATTGTAAAACTTTTAAAAAGGCTTCTAAAGTTTGTAATTTCCACTTTAAAATGTCAGACTTGATTTGCCCTAACACAAAATATATCAACCCCTACAAAAAAATGTCCATTAACAACAAACCACATAATAATTCACATTTCCTGTTGCTGTAGGATTATTTTTCTGCTGTAGCAAACTGGCTCAAATTAAGATCCTACATCTGTATCCACCCCTTCTCTTTCATTTCATCTGAAGGTTACTGCAGGGTTTAATCACTACTTGCTAATAAAATGGGACATCTAGAATGTTCAGAGCATACATCTATTTTTATGCATTCCATCCATGCAGTCAGTTCCTGTCTTGTGTCCCAAATGTTACCCTATTCCTTACACAGTGCATTACGTTTGACCAGAGCCCTGGTCAAAAGTAGTACACGATATAGGGAATAGGGTGCCATTTAGGACACAGCGCCTGACTGGTCTGGAACCATGACGTCAGCGGTTTTATTTTATCATTTGATGCCATTGACCAGAGAGGTGACCTGATGGGTTTATGGATTGGCCTACGAGCTATTGCCAGGCTAGTGTTTAATTCACAATCACACCTTCTGAGGCATATTTCACTCCTTAATCACTGATCCCTACTACTGCTCCCTGTGGAGCAACAGGCCACAAATGACACCATTTATTACACCTGCTTATTTTCCATTTGAGGAGGGAGAATCTTGATTCTCCATTAATTTGTACATATATTAAAAATGGTACCAAAATATCCATCAAACTACTCATCAATACCATAATCCCATTTCTAAATGAACACAGTAAACAATACAGTACAAAATAAATGATGGTAATGGTAAGTAAAATTGGATGCAAATGAAGGAGAAAAATAGATACTCCAGAGTCTCTTCATACATACTGTGCTGAGGGGATGGGAACCATATGCTGCTCGCTACATCACAGCAGCTCGAGGTCAGGGAAGGTTGAGGAAAATGAGTTGGCAGTGAACCATCAAGTCAGCCTCATACATACACCAACCACCATCAAAGACCCAGTGTCAACCAGGGGACCAGGGTTCCGGTCTAGAAGCACCCTTTTCACTGTCTTCAGAAGACACATTCGGTACTTCAGTTTAGCTAAAACCGAGCCCAAAAGGACAATATAGATGGCTCCATTGAGAATTCCAATTCCAAGACACTTTCTATATCACTTTAGCACCAAAAATGTCCATTCTTTTCCATGACTCACAGCTAAAGATATTAACGTATAATATTCATCCGATGTCCGCCATATTTCTTGATGACGTGATGATGTCATCGCTGCTTGAGTCCTAGTGCGGCGTTATCAACTCTGTAAAGCAGAAGACGGGCCACGAAATGGCGAATGCTAACATGGACAGATTACATTGAGAACAAGGGGCGTCCATCTTGGAAGCAGAGAGAGAGAGAGAGAGAGAGAGAGAGAGAGAGAGAGAGAGAGAGAGAGAGAGAGAGAGAGAGAGAGAGAGAGAGAGAGAGAGAGAGAGGCAGTATAACACACCAATCAACACCCCCTCAACCCCTCTTCCTCTGGATGCCCTCTGAAACCTGTCCAAGGATTTATTTCTGGATGTTTTAGATCCTTGAAAGGATACAAAAAACTTCCAACAATCAAACAGAGATCATTGAAATGGCAAAAGCTTGTTTATTTCTTTCATTTTTCCGCCCGCCTCCACTCCTTCTCCCTGGAGAAAGACGTTGCCATGACCCCAGAGAGCAGCTCTTAATAGCTGTTAATGGGGCTGTGTGATTACTGAGGCAGTGCTGTGTTCCTATAGGCTACTTCTGCTCTCTTGTACCAGTGCTTCATTCTCATAGATTGTCATTACCAATGCTACGTTCTCATTGGATGAGTCTTTGCTCGCCAGCGGTGGCATGTCAGGGGGTTAAATTTCGGGGCACAGTGGTGGGTCAGTTAGGTTGGACCTGCATGGATCTGATGCTCAGCACCAAGTGAAACACTTGCTTGTTCACTCATTCGACCAGGGACACAAAAAACTCTCTCCGTGAAAAAAGGAGCGTTAGCAACACGTCTTCCTTTTTTAGCAACCTAGCAACGCCAACGTGGTATGGCGGCTTGCTGGATGCTTTCTCAAGGTGCTGATTGATCCTAAAGGTTCCTCGCCCATTGTGTCGGTTCCTTCCATGCCCATTTCCTATGTAGTGCACTGCTTTTGGACCAGGGCCTAGAGGTCTTAGGTCAAACTAGTGCACTCTATATAAGGAATAGGATGCAATTTAGAAAACGAACCATGACATTTCTTCCCGCATTCAAAAACGTCTCCGTTCTATTATTCAGGAGTCAATGGGTTGTATAACCAGGTTATAATCACATTCACTCAGTACGGTCTCATGGACATTGATTGTTGAAAGTTAATAGGCGCTATAGACAGACAACAGTGGCGGTGGGTGAAGGACGCAGCAACATGACCAAACTACAGTAGAGAGAAAGAGAGTGAACTTCACAGCTTTCGCTGTCACCTGTTGGCCTTTTCTCTCACAGCTCCTGGCGTTATTATTTTGAGGCTCTGTGACAGACATTAATGAACACCACCCCCATTCCATCAGCACTACTTTCCTCTGCCGCGTTGACAGGGAGCGGGTGGCGGGAGACGGGTGGCGGGTAGTGGTGCGATTCTGCTGATGCCACCCTTCCTTCCCTCATTCGCCACAGGCTCTTATGCCAGCAGAAAACCTGACAGGATCTGTCTTCAGAATAGCAAGGTGGTGACGAACGAGATGGTGGATAGGGTCTCTCTCTCTCTCTGTGTGTGTGTGTGTGTGTGTGTGTGTGTGTGTGTGTGTGTGTGTGTGTGTGTGTGTGTGTGTGTGTGTGTGTGTGTGTGTGTGTGTGTGTGTGTGTGTGTGTGTGTGTGTGTGTGTGTGTGTGTGTGTGTGTGTGTGTGTGTGTGTGTGTGTGTGTGTGTGTGTGTGTGTGTGTGTGTGTGTGTGTGTGTGTGTGTGTGTGTGCGTGTGAGCTGACACACACAGGCATGAACAAACACTCACCCATTGCAATCACCAGTTTACCTACACACACATGCAGGTGCTGACATAAACACGTTGCATACTCTCAACACACGCCTACACAAAACCATCATCAAGTGCATTGTTGAAAAGACGGACAGATGCAGTAAGAAGAGTTATTTACAATCTCTTGCATCCAATCAACTTCATTTGATTCTGTGTCTGTCCTTACCTGACGCCCTGCAGATAGAGGAGAAGAAGAGAGGGGACATGGTCGTCTAGCTAAAGCACATAGCTGAAACTGAAACAAGCCACTCAGCTCAACTCAGAAGAGAGGAGACCTGATTTACACTGTGTCAGATTATTTTAAACCCGGGGGTATTGTTCAAGCCCCCTCTCAGTCAGGGTTTATGTTTTCTGAGGGGATCTGTTTAAATCTGTAATGAGATTAGGGCTGCTGAATGGAAAGGAAGATTATGCCGGGATGGGGTCTGGCGAAGGAGAAGAGAGAGAGAGAAGTGTATCAATGTCTGTCCTCTTCCCCCAGTCAATCATGTCAACTGCCGTCACTTGGCTGTATCGATCGCCAACAAGCCGCCATGCGTTTTCATCCTGATTCCTGTCTCTAGTCAAAATGCCTGCTCCTGCTCTCTCTGTTTCTTTCAGTTTCAACTGACTTGAGTTAAGATTTTTAAAAAGCGTAAAAACCTGGTGGGTGGATAACCCCAGTGAGTCAGTGACATCCA